>NC_072458.1:20936574-21022713 GCF_027596085.1 Anoplopoma fimbria
AGTGGAGTGGTGCGTAGGCGTCCTTTAATCACACGTCACGGGTTCAAGCCCATCTGACAACAAACAGTCACAGTGCTCAAGTGTCCTTGACAAGGAACTGAAGCCCTACCTGCTCCAGGGGTGCTTTTGAGAAGAGAAAGGGAAAATTAAAAGTCTCTGTATACCCATAATACAATGCCATAAAAAAAGCTAAATCAGTAAATCCAATGACAAAGTACCTTGGATAAACTCAAGTCCTTAAATCAACCAGCTTTCGCCAGTAGTTATTAAAACACATCGATTCTCCATGGTATTTCTGCAGCACTGTGCTTTTTGGACAGAATATTTGGCACCGGTCTACAGTGCATTCATTCCTGCTTGTTTAGCTCAGATACCTTTGGATTTTGCTTTTGTTGCATTTGCATTGGAACTACTGGCAATAAAAGACAATTAATCATCCATTTGGCTGTGACAGTTTGGATCGTATACCTTAAGAGCTTCACTCCTCTGGGAGGATCTTGCTCATTATGTTCCCAGTTTAAAACATTTTATAAAATAATATAGTATATATATAGTTTCTGCATGCATAGCCCACTATATCACTGAGAATATGATGCCACCATGGGAAATATGAATATTTTTGCAGCCTAGTTTTCTTCGTAAATAGGTCCTTACTGGACAATTTGCACCTCAGTACAAGCATTCAGCGACAGTGGAGGATCGTAGTGTTCTCTTTATGTGGCGAGTTTGAAAATGAGTTGGTTGGGTGGCAAATGGCCTTACACTCTATCACATCTGAAATTTAAATGCAGGAGACTGTCACAATGCAGCGAATACAGGTAACAGGGTTAGGATTCAAATGCGGGTGAAGGCATGCAGACAGGATGAGTTCAGTGTTTTTTATTTAACAACTATAGTCTCACCGACAGGTTCAGGTAGCCAGGCAGACAGACAGGTTTAGGTTCAGGCAAAGGGGACGAGTAGCTCCAGGGCAAAACATACACAGCAAGAAAGCATGTTAGCAACTATGATGGGTGGATGGATGGGTGGATGAATGGATAAATGGGATGGGTGGATGGATGGATGGATGGATGGATGGGTGGATGGATGGATGGATGGATGGATGGATGGATGGATGGATAAATGGGATGGGTGGGTGGATGGATGGAAGGATGGATGGGTGGATAGATGGATAAATGGGATGGGTGGATGGATGGATAAATGGATGGATGGGTGGATGGATGGATGGATGGATGGATGGATGGATGGATGGATGGATAAATGGGATGGGTGGATGGATTGAGGGCAGGCAGACAATAAAGGGGCCTGTGGAATAAGGAAGGTCAAGGAGGGTCAGCGAGAGAGAGAGAGAGAGAGAGAGGAGAAGAGAGAGAGAGAAGAGAGAGAGAGAGAGGGGGGGCTAAGAGACTACAGATCACAGTGTAAAAGTGAACCACAGCATCAACTGGCGATCCAGCCAGACGAACAAGAGACAACACTGTTCCTGTAAAGCCTGGCCGCTCTTTAGTCACTGCTACAATCATTACAAAGAAACAGCAGAATGTGTTGACATTCAGTTTACTTTCAGTAGCATAGACATGCTTATGCTAGTTAATGATGTGCTAACGTACTCTGCTAATGTTAGCTTCACAGGTTTTTATGTTGAAACGTAACATTTTAGAAACGCATATTTTCTTCCAACCTCTCCTGGTGATGAGAATTACCAATACCACAAGGTTTTACTACCACGAGCTCCAAAATCCACCATACTAGCCTGCAAATGAAGAACACCTGAAAGGCGTTGCATAAGAGTCTATGGAGGAGCGCTGGGTAGTTGATGCTAAGCTAAGATTGGCCAGTCTGCGTACAAGGGGCGGGACCTAACGAATGGTGAATCCACAGCTTTGTTTTTATTAACTGCAATCACAATCTTTCCCTCTCTTTACCTCATCAATAAGTGTTTTAATTGCCTATCCCGAACCATACCTTAACCAGAATATCACCTGACCTCACGCATGCGTTTGTGGCTGAAGGGGATCAAATTCAAGCTTTTAGAAATCTTGTAGCAGCACCTTAACAGCTGTAGTTTGGGTATGAAATGTTTAACAAGCACACGTTGATGTCCTCATTACTTTTGGCCATATTGTGTTTCATTAAACTAAAGTCCGGAAGTAAAAGAAGAAGCTGAGAGGTTTTTTTTTGTCTTTTAATTAGATTCCAAGTCTCAGTTTCATCATCACCTAAAGAAAGAGGGAAGATAATAAATAGATTCAGTGAAATGAATCCTTATGTTGTGATTCTGCAACAGTTTCCTGCAACCCTTGCAGAAAAAAAAGGGCAGTATCTCTCCGGCAAGCTAAGTTCTACAAGGTTATGACACTGAGTGGTTTGAGTCTCCTTCTGCATCCTAACCTGGGAGTGATAAACTCAATCCAGGTGTGAAACTCGAGGATTTCTGCAGCTGGCATCCCATCACCAAATCCCTCACCTCCCTGCAAATCCTCCATCTACAGAACCCAGCGAGAGAGAACAGGAGAGCTTCATTAGGCCTATACAGTGGGTATAAAGTTAACTAACCTCACGGGGGTACACATCAGCATTCTTCTTTATCTCTCTCTCTGCCGCTCTATACCCCTTCACCCTCAAAGGAGCTCTCTCCGGTGACTCGCTGATCCAGAGGATGCTTCCAAAATGGCAGCTCGGGGAGCGTCGCTATTCCCCAGACTGCCGAGATGAGATGCAAGGTACTCTCTTGTGAGCGCAGGAGGAGAGGCGCAGGAAGGTGTGTGTGTGTGTGTGTGTGTGTGTGTGAGTGTGTGTGTGAGAGAGTGTGTGTGTGTTTTTCTCCCTCTCTTTTATTTTCCTGGCTTTTCTCTGATCTGATCTGAGGTGAAATCACAAATTGGCCCCTAGCCGCTGCCCCCTGTGTACATAACAGAACTCATTAAAGAGAGGAGGGTTATTAAAAAGTGATGGAGCGAGGGAGGACTCTGACAAGAAAAACTGATTCGGTTTAATAAAAGAGATGGAAGAAGGAGAAGAAATAGCTCCAGAAAAGAAACTTGCTGTGGGGAAAAAAAGAAAAAAAAAGAGGCTAGGCAATGAGGGAGCTGTGACGAGAGGCAGTGCGTTTACTATTCACTTTCACGGATGGCTTGCTCAAAACACTCCAGATTCTTCTGAGGCTTTGGACATGCTTGGATATTTATTCTAGACAGATGATAACAGGGAATAGGACGACTTCTTCTCCACTGGCTCCGTCTCTGTGCCCTACATGTGGACTGAGCAGAGACAATACGACATGACGGCGACAACTCAGCGGGATGCAGAGTGAACCGCATGGTGCTTCTCCAGTCCCAACAATCAGCAAAAAAAAAAAAAGCCGCTTAAGGTCACGGCTAAAAAAAATACACCACGTATTACTGTTCACTCAAGATAAAAGCATTTGTTAAATGGACGTATCATAACGCCTCCCTGCTCGGGGCGTGTGTGTGTGTGTGTGTGTGTGTGTGTGTGTGTGTGTGTGTGTGTGTGTGTGTGTGTGTGTGTGTGTGTGTGTGTGTGTGTGTGTGCAACGGCTGCATGCGCTCCTCTGGTATTCTGCTTCATGGATGTTCATCTATTATTCATCTGTTGACTGGGAACACACATGAAATGCGAGCAAAGTATCTGCTGGAGGGATTGCGGGTGGGGGGGGGGGGGGTGGAGAGAGAGTAAGAGAGACAGAGGTGGATGTTAAAAAGTTAACGAGGGGAGAGGGAAGAGGAGCGACGGGTAGAAAGACAAAGAGATGAGGAGACGAACAGGCAGGGAGGTCTGGTGGGGGGGGGGGTGATGAGACTTTCTTCCAGGTTGTTTGTTCTCCAGAGGCTACTGTGGATCCAGATGGACTGAGGCTGAGAGGGAACAGAATGTGCATCAATATTTACTCGCCTAGCCTCACATTTTCCACCAAGACTGTGGGGGGGGGGGGGGGGGGAGCAAAAAAAAAAAAAAAAAAAAAAAAAAAAAAAAAAAAAGCAGTGCACGCACACAACCAGACTTCATGTGTGGATTTTCTAACGGCTGAATACTCCTACTGCAGAGCACATATACCTTTGCGGTTGATTTTCCTGAAATGTAAGAATTCACATGCTGAATGTGTCTGCTGCATGTGGAACTTTTCCACGAGTAACTGAAGAGACTAGAACCTGCAGCGTCCCCACCTGTATGCCTCCGCAGAAGCAGAACCACCTGCTCCATCCAACATCCTCCAGAGGCCTCGTTTAGGATCATTACAAACACACGGAGAAGGTGTTGGAAAAGTTGTGCACGCCACTCCCCGGGGGCAAATGTTAGGCTTTGGGAAAACTGAGCTGGCAGTAGAATGTGTGCAGCTCAACAGAAGCTACGATGTGTGGAAGTCACCAACCGTCCTCCACTTCCGCGTCTAGGAATCCAATGTTGGAATATTACATGGTTCAGAATGAGTTATTTGATCAAAGGCAGACACTGATAGATATCACCATAAAACTTCCCTAGTTGATAAATAACATTTACACTTTTTTTGGAGGACACGTTTTCTTAAATTTCATGTTTAAATATCCAAATGAGGCATTTTCTTATCAAATATGTGCTAATTTGCATCATTTCCAGAACAGAAATCTGATTATTGGATAAAGCCTGGTTCTTGTTACATTTATCTGACGGATTATAGTGAAAGATCTTTACAGAGTGACTTTAGGATCTCGCTCTGTATCACGCCATAAATCATAAAAAAAAACTGTCAACAGCCATAAAAAAAAAAAATCAATTTTCCCCATGATTCTAGGAATAAATGTTTATAAATCAGGTTGTTTGATGAAACAGCTCACGACAAGGTCTGTGGATTATCTTGAGTCACCGGGTCATGATTTCTGGAAAGAAACATTGCTGTTGGTTTTTAAAATGTGTTTTTTTTTTTTCCACGCTTTGAGCACCACAAGCCGAGTTACGTATATTACCATTATATTTAAGAAAAAGCAGACATCTCTACGACGGATATCTCAAACACTAAGCAACTCACACCAAAACCATCTTAATGAATGACTGCACCACAAGCAAGAAGGAAAATATGCATTTTTGATTTGTTTACTGTCCTTTTAAAAGGTCCATATCTTGTGGGCCATTATCGTGCTTTTTGAAAGTGCATATTGACAGAGAAATTTTCAAATTGAGACTTTTCAACTTTCTTAATTTAGTTATTTAACTTTGATGGCAATCCAAATTTGGTGACAAGTATGGCAATTTTTTAAAGATGTACTGTCGCCTCTTTACCCACATTTTGCCCTTTAAACCTGTAAAGAGTGTACTTTGTTAGCTTTTATGCACAAACAACATGAAATACCTGCTTCACCCGCATTTCTTTTAATGCCATTCTTCTCTCCCTCTAAAAAGTAAAGTTAAATTCCCCGCTCAGTGCATATTTCCATAGATGGATGTAAACGTAATGTTTATTTCTTTAAATATAAGCTCTCCCAAAAGAAAAGTGTATCCGATAAAGCCGGCATAATGTTCAAATAAATTTATTTGAAGGCTTATGCATTCTGCACGTCCCTCATGAACAAATAGAAATGAGCTAATTTGAGTATTATTCTGAATTATATGTGTTGGAGTTGTTTTACTGGGAGTGTTGGTTTGGGAATAGCCTGCAACCATATACAGTTTTAATGCTTTTTTTCTTAATTAAGTCAGGAAGTTTGCATGTTTGTGTATTTATAGGATAAAATAAAGTATCTTCTGAGTGCCACTTATCCTAAACTTTGCACTATTAGTCTTTTTTTTGTCGGAAAATCACTTTGTTCTTAAAGAAAATCGACACAAACAAAGTGTTAATTTGTTGCTCATTTATCTATTTTGTTCCCCGCTGAACCCTGCAAGTACAGCCACAGGACAGGTTTATAAAAAGACACAGTGCTCTCCAGAAATCCAGACAGTCAGGGGTCATTTTCAGATTTTCTTTTTAGCAGCTTTCAACAGTGCAAAGGCAAACGGCTGCTCACTCAGGCGTCACCTAAAACGGGCATTGGCAGCGGGACCCCCGAGGACGAGAAGTGGAGGCTCTGACCGGGGAGTGAACCTGGTGCGCAGGTGCTCAACCGTTTCACAGGCGGTCGGCGAGCCAGAGCCGAGGCAACGGGCAAATAAATATAATTAGTGGCACTTAGCGGCGTTTACCTCGGCTCACCTTCTGCTGCGTCCTCACACATCCCTCTGTCTGAGCTTCTTCTTTTCATCTGCCTCGCAGATTGTTAGTTTTCTTTTTTTACACACTGCACACTGGTGAATACTGTACATTTATCTTCAGAGATCTTTCTGTACAGAGCCAAGGTCAGGCTGTGTGGCTGACAGGAGGGCGATGAATTGGAATAATCAGGGACGGGTTGGGTTACCTTTGTTTTCTCCTGTGGCTGCTTGCAGCATCGCCAACGCCGCCAACGCCGCCGCCGTGCTCATCTTTGTCTCATCCGCTCCACTTCCTTTGGCTTTGAAGGGCATGTCTGCTTGCATGTCAGAGATTAGAGGTGTTTGTGTGTGTGTGTGTGTGTGTGTGTGTGTGTGTGTGTGTGTGTGTGTGTGTGTGTGTGTGTGTGTGTGTGTGTGTGTGTGTGTGTATGTTCTTCTTGATGTCTTTGTCCTGGAGGCGGAGGAGGCAGAGGGCGGCGGAGTCATGCGGACTTCAACTCTTGCTCTCTGTGTGTGTGTGTGTGTGTGTGTGTGTGTGTGTGTGTGTGTGTGTGTGTGTGTGTGTGTGTGTGTGTGTGTGTGTGTGTGTGTGGAGACAGGGAGGGAATGGAGGCACTCGTCTGTATAATGGAGTAAGAACTCCACCAGCTTCTAGCAGCCTCTGTTTGCTGCTGCACTATAAACATGCACGCACATGCACACACACACACACACACCCACACACACACACACATACTAACACATACTAACACACACACACTCGTTCCTGGCCCACAGACCAAAACCAGACCAGCTGTAATTTGTCATTTGGCTGCAAACTGGGCCGCCAGCACTGGGTTACTTTTAGCTTCTGGCTCGATGGTAATCCCTCCCTTTGAAGGCCGGCCAATCCAATCCCATGGCTGACACCGCCAGAGAGGACTACACCATTGTGACCTTTATGGTGCACCAGCTAATCTCTCCTCAACGAGAAAGAGAGAGAGAGAGAGAGAGAGAGTGAGTGGAAAACTGGCAAAGAGTTCAACAAGCTTACTCCTTCCTCCCCATCCTCTGTTCTGATTTTTTTTACTGCAGAAACATGCAAAGCCATTTTCCCAACATGCACCGTCTAGTCACTCGCTTTTAGAAAAAAACGGAGGAAAAAGTCACACAGCCCTTTTGGTCGCTTGACATTTAGCAAATCCTCATGTTTCTGCCTCTGGCTCTGTGTTCTGGGTGTGTAGAGTTGGCGTGCGCTCGCGTCCCTGGCACAAGTTGGCACATTTAAGAACGTGTGCCGCCATTTAAACTTTTTTTCACACCTAGTTGGTTCAAATCACTTCTCTTGATGGATTCACCTTTCATGAGGCGGCTCGGGTCTTGTGAGAACACAGGAATGTTGTGGAGAGGGAGGCTCAGATTCAGAAACCTGAATCATGTTATTTGAATGTAAATATGGTGACAAATAGAAATAATCAACAACATATAAATGTAGTCATCCCATTCATGATGTCAAGAAACCTTCATCTTTGTTGACCATCATAAAGGAGCACATATTGAACCACGGAGGAGTAAACCGTAAATAATAAGTAGATTATGATGCAGTGTTCTAGTCAAAACAACCTGAACCAAGACCAAGTCATGACCGAGACTGACCATGACCAGTGCATGAGCATCAATCCTCTACATACTTACAATGACATGTGGAACATGCTACATGCACTCCTCAAATTGATCTAAAAGATCCACATTCCGATAAGAAAACTTGCAGAAAACAAACAAAGATTCCTCTTCATTGACCTTGTTATACTGTATATGTGTGTGCATGTATAAGTAAACCATGAGGATTGCAGAGGTCTATTTTTTCTATTAGCATCAGTTACGACATTGACAAATAAATCAGACAATGTTCCAGCAGTTTTGGTCTTGACCAGTCCTGAAATAGATGTCTGAGACCGAGACAAGACCTTCAAAAAATGGTCCTTAGATCAGTCTAGACAGTCTAGACAATACTGCAACACAGCTATAATGAGAGTAGCATTGAGAGACAACCGTCCAAAACCTCTGCAGAAACTTTGATTTTCATTTCTGTACCAAAACATCCATCAAACTAACAGTTTGCGTTTTTGATTCATGATGCAAGTAACGGAGAAATAACATGCAATATTGGGTTATAACCGCGATTCAGGAACAGAGATAACATCCAAACCAACTTCTTGGACCCAAAGACGTGTCCAACCATTTTCCCTCCAGTTTGTCTCACAAGCCTCCCATCCTTTACTCCCATTACAGGAACCAGAGGGGGACCATGAAACCATAAAGTCTCATGGAGAAGTTCCTCGCTCTGAGACTCCCTCCGTGGTTTCTTTGCTTCGATACCTCCTGGTCCACCATTTCTTCGAAATAGCTTGTATGCATCTCCTTGGTATTTAAATGTCAGCTAAGCCAAAGGACCCTCTTTCAACTTAAGCATAAAAGGAAAATTACTTTAATTGCAAGCCAATCATGCAAAAGCGGTGAAATAACAACTTGGGCCCAAACAAACCGAAAAATACCCCGACAAAAACAAACCAGCTATTTGTGGCTGAAGCATCAATAAAGATGAGCTCAAAGTGCCTCTCATGCTAAGTGCTATTTCGTTTGGTTTGTAATTTGGTCCGCCAGCGCCCCCACCCCACCCCACCCCAGGCCATCGCTTCATCTATTTTGTTCCTGCCAGACCAGGCCGAGAGGAAGGGTGCGGGGCTCAACATGGGCTCCGATCAGCAGGACACCTCCAATCTCCCACCATGGAACTAATCAACACTTTACTGCCACCCCGCCGAGAAGCAACCGGCTCTGAAGGAGACAGAAGGGGGAACCTGGTGAGATGGAGTGTGAGAAGAAGAAGAAGAAGAAGAAGAAGAAGAAGAAGAAGAAGAAGAAGAAGAAGAAGAAGAAGAAGAAGAAGAAGACAGAAATAGAGGCAGAGAATGAGAGAAAGCAGTTCCTTGTTGAGGATCCTAAATTTACCCCAGAGTTGAGGCTCCCTTCAACTCATGCTCTCTGAAAAGAACTGACACACACACACACACACACACACACACACACACACACACACACACACACACACACACACACACACACACACACACACACACACACACACACACACACACACACACACACACACACAGTAAAATCTTTCATATTTCTGCAGCTACATAAACTGTCACCAATATTACACTGAAATTTAAATACAAGTATGAATTTCAAGGATGTCTCCAGTATAAAAACTGCTCTAGCTATTAATAAGATTTTTAATTGAAACCTTTGAATGTAACAGAAACAGTCAAATTTCACCCCTGTGGAAATAAATCTTTTTTTTTTTTTTTTTTTCAAATAACAGTTTCTGTACTTTCACACATTTCTCGAATTTCTCATACTGTGTCCTTGCTGCCGAACCCCCCCCCCCCCCCTCCTCCTCCTCACGTGAGAACTATTGATTCAAGCCACGGCAGTGATGAATGCCATCTTTTATCAAATGACCAAATGTTACAAATGGGAGTGTAAATGGCCGTGTACTGTAGGTCTGGCCGGTCTTTATGTGCAGAGATGAAAATTAATTCCAGGTTTGATGCATTATGTATCAATATGGTGGTATTTTAGTGGCGTGTATCTGTCCCTCTAAGATGATCTATTTATGTATCTCTACAGAGTGTGTGTGGTCTCAAAATCTGGTTCAACACAAAATACACTTTCTAACGCACTGGACAGCCTAGCGCAACAAACTTATGATGCTCCACTACGGTCGCAGAACACACAAGATTTACATCGTGCATTCAAAAAGAAACGCTTGCTTAGGTTTGGGCAACAAAACAACCTAGTTAGGGTCAGGAAAAACATCATGATTGGGCTTAAAGCAGGTATGTAAACTAAGTAAAACATAAACAGTGTAACAAAAGTGCGGAAAACTATCTAAAAATAACTCACACACTTTGGGACACGAACACCGGTCTCCTGGGTGACAGTCCTGTGTTTGTTTGACCTATCTGCCCTGTGAGGGTTATTTCAGTCTTCATACTACATTGTCACACTGCGGGAACATTTTTCTCTGAGCGTCAAATGATGACACCGATGGGTTTACATTGAAAGTTAAATTGAAAACCTGGTGTGTCTCATGCAAACACTAAAGGGGGCCCTGTTTGTCACTATCAGATGTACTGGGAATGAGAGCTTCTGGACAATATGCACCGCCTTTTTTTACTCAAATTCATTCAGCACAGGGCGGAAATGCCGATATGAAGATAAGATTAGGACAGACAGATAGAAATATACAAAATCTGGCAGAAAGAATATGTCACAGTCTGCAATTTAACTGGCAGCCTGCGCTTGTACACACGGACAGCATGAACACACCTTGTGTTTGGTTTTAAAAAAGGTATCAGACAATCAAAACTTATTTAATACAAAAGCAATCTTTGTGTTCCTTTGTTATTATGCAGCTTTCAAACAAATAGATTTGGTAAAAGTTGGAAAACAAAGCATTCCACTTTCTGCTGAGGTGCTGTCCATGGTGCTGAAAGATGGACTCGGTCGCTCTATGCCTCTGGTGCTTGCATACATGCATACATGTGTGCATGCATGAACATGCTGTACTCTTAAGGGTCCTGGTTTGGGGGTTTGAAAATACGGTAACACTACTGGACTACTGCAGCAGCATCCTGTACAACAGATCCACCAAAATCATGAACAAACTACAATACATCCAAAAACTCCTCTGCCCGTCTGCAGACACTCCCCGTCACTCGCCACTTTCAAAACTGCACCTAAAACTCATTGATTTATATGTGCTTTCAACCTGTGATGCTAGTTATGTATGGTTTTTTTTTTGTTGTTGTTTTGTTTATTTCTGCTATAATGTCATATCTCTGCCTTGTTTACATTTTTATTTATTTAATTGTTTCTGCCTTTACCATGTGAAGTGCCTTTGAGTACCTTTTGAAAGCACAATACAAATAAAATGTATAATTATTATTATTATTATTATTATTATTAGTTAGTAGTAGTAGTAGTAGTAGTAGTAGTAGTAGTAGTAGTAGTATGGTCAGGTGTAGTTCTGTATCGTTGCAGTCAAACCTCTCTAACCTTTCTCTGTTTTCTGAAATGTATTTGTTCCTTGCACCTCTTTGGCATATCCAAGGTTATTTTTCTCACATGTATCTAAAGTCTTTTTTTCTTTTTCCAAAATCTTCTTTTTCTCGGTTACGAGAATCTTCTACAGACAAAATGTGACTTAATAAAAAGTGCTTGGTGCTGACATCTAAAAATGAAAAGAAGAAAAGAAATATGAATAAAAAAACGAAAAATACTCAAGATAAAAAGAAGGCAAGAAAAGGAAACGGCATTCATAAGAAAGCCTAGAAAAGTATCCGTCAGACTGGTAATGAGTCAGTGAAAAAGACAGAGGGGGCGGGAAATAAAATAGACTTGCTGAAGTAGAGTTAAGTGAAAAAGTAGACACATCGGGAGTGAAACGGAGAGGCAGAGATATTGGATGAGGCAAATATTGAGCATTAGCGGAGACAAAAGCGAGGAGGCGCAAAAGAGATCAAGAGAGTGAGAAGACGAGAAAAGCGCCATGACGACGGCAGATATTACTGTCCCCGTCAGCGAGCTCCAGCGGCGATGGTGGCGTGGCCGGAGCAGGAGGCCCCGGAGCAGGAGGCCCCGGAGCAGGAGGCCCCGGAGCAGGAGGCCACGGAACAGGAGGCCCCGGAGCAGGAGGCCACGGAACAGGAGGCCCCGGACGCAGCATTTGGTCATTTCACAGAGCGCTGCAGCCCACAAAAACAATGTTGAAGCAATCAGAGCTAATTGCGCGCTAATGGCTCCCCTTCCACTCTCCTTCTCTAATTGGCTGGCACCATCTGCGCACAAACACAAACACACACACACACACACACACACACACACACAAATGCATCCCACATACACACAAACACACAGCTCCCATTCTCACAGTGCAAGCATCCACAACAGGAGGCATCAGTTACACTCTGGAAATAACTTACAGGTCTAGAAAATTGAGATAACAACATCATAAATTTCAGCCAAGTGGAGGACGAGAGATTCTCCAACAGGGTGCTGAGTCACTCGTGTGTGTGGGGGGGGGGGTATTTAAAGTTTATACTGCCGGTGAAACCTTTAGCATATTTGCATTGATTTTCTGCCTTCAGAGCAGAGTGCTTTAAATAAACGGTACAATCGTTTGTTGCAATACCTGGATTCAGTTTAAGGGGACTTTTTCCCCGATTCCAACACCATCGCTGACGGGCCTGTGATGGAGGCCGCTGACGGATCTCCTCGCCACACCTTCTTTTTCTGCCTCACCTCACGTGAAGCCGCTTCATTCTCAGGAAACAGCTCATCATGGCTGTCATCCCCCCCCTGCATCTCCGCAGTTCTTTGTTATCACTTAGCAGGGAATCTTTTTTTTGCGCAGCGTGGAAAACCATCACCGCAGGCACAAGGTGAAATGGGTACAAGCAGGCAAAGTGCTACAAGTGCAGCGGTTGCCATGGAGACCACTTTAACCCGGGGTTCTCCCCGTTCCACTCACCTTCCAGGATTCGACAGCTGTGAAAAAGAAAAAAAAAAAAAAAAACACACAAACTTGCACACACACACACACACACACACACACACACACACACACACGTGCGAAAACAGTCCTGGAAATATGATTAAATCCGGTGCCCACCTGCTTGTTCACACTCTGGCAACAAATCCCTCTCTGTTTCCTGTTTACCGAGACATCGTCCGTGTTACCATCTGTCTAGTTTTTTCCCGTTTGCAGTGAAAACACAATTTGTTCAGAACAGGTAGAGCACTTTTTTTTTTTCTCTGCACAACCTTTTCACACAACAATGGGATGCTTTGTTTTTTGCTCGGCCCATCCTGCGCTAGGTGAGCGGGCTGTAGCTCTGTCCTCACAGTGGAGGCTTTGTTCCTGTTTGACTGTGGTTTTGTGCTTGTGTGTGTGCTTCCACTAGTTTACTAGCAAATATAGGTGTGTGTTTGTGTGTCAGTCTGATTGCGTGTGTGTGTGTCTGTGTCTAATCGGAGTGTGTCTCCAGGGCTAAACAGAGGCGTAACAAAAGGTGAACTGGACTGCAGGAGACAATTATATCTGGGAGACACACTAAAAAACACACCCTCTATTCCCACACACACACATACTCTGATATATCTTTGATGTACTATGGTACTGTACAGTTATTGTCCTGGGTGTAGGTATCTCTGTTCGAACACCAACGATCCAGCTTCTAATACCACAAAAACCACATCCGTCTGAGATGACGCAAAGCAAGGATATCTAACACTTCCCACTTGTCAGCCAAGTAAAACAAAAAGGGTCCAGATGCAAGCTCGGAGTAATGACACTCTGTCAGAGCGGTGCTAAGATTCCCAGCTTTGAGGCGTTTTCACATCCCATATGGCAAAACCTGAAAATAGACTTTTTCAGTGTTTTTCCTGAGAATCTTGTCAAATATCGTCTCCAATCTAAGTCTCCTTTCAAACAAAGCGATGAGGTTCAGTGATCAAAAGTCAGTCAGACCTTGTTGTATTTGTGGAATAGAGTTACGTCTGTAGTCTAAAATAATTATAAGATAAGATAAGATAAGATAAGATAAGATAATCGTTTATTAGTCCCACAGTGGGGACATTTGCAGGATTACAGCAGCAGAGAGGATAGTGCAAACAAGAGACATAAGTAAAAAACAAGATCAAAACAAGTATTATAAATAAGTAAAGAAGTAATCACACAGTAAAGAATATTAATAAAAAGACAGAATAATTATTGGATTGCACAGATTTTTGACATTTCACAGATATATATGTGTGTGTGTGTGTGTGTGTGTGTGTGTGTGTGTGTGTGTGTGTGTGTGTGTGTGCGTGTGTGTGTGTGTGTGCATTCTCTCAGTCAAACTGATAGTAGGTGAGGTGTTTATTTACACTCTGAATCACTGGTTACATCATTTTACTCTCAAATTAAAGTGGTGAGCGATGCTAAACATTGTGTGTGTTTCAGCACAGACAATGCTGACTGGAACTTTATTTTTGGTTCAATATTCTCATTTGTGGTGCATATCAAGACTTTATGTCCCTGACCATTTCTACTGTGTGTGTTGTGGACTGTTCTTTCACGTGCCACAGTGTTCTGCACCATTTCCCCAAATGTGTGACAGGAGCAGATGTTAAACCCAGCGCCGGCCGCGGGGCTCTGAACACAACTCCCATCAAACTGAACCATTTCCCCCTCTGGACGGAGGCTCTGAAGGCCAGTTCAGCTCTTTATCCAGCGCTCACTCTCTTTGTTCATCATAAATCCTCTGCTGAAGAAGAAAAAGAATCTAAATGCCAACCCTCGAGCTGGGACAGAAAAAAAGTTCCACTCGCACTTGTTTTACAAAAAAAGAGCCGATTTTTGTTTCTTTCTCTTGGTTCTGACGCCTTCCAGGCTGATTGAGCTGTCACTGCACTGAGGTCGCTGTATGGGTTTTGATTTACAGGGTGCAAGGGGGTGGTGGGTAAAACTGAGCAACTGGGATTAGAAGCAGCCAGACAGGTGTGTTATAGATAACAGAATTAGAGTGTGTGTGCTTGTGTCACATAAGTGTGTCTGACATAAACTTCTGTTCTGGAGAGACAAGTCGCCCTTTTGCACTTCTTCCGTTACTTTCCTAACCTCGTCCCTGTACAGCCGCTGTAACCCCCGCGTGCCAGTTCCAAGGAAACAGCAGGCCGGGGTTTTGAACTAGCAACCCGGCGGCCGCTGGGGGGGGGCATTACCCTCGGTGGCATGAGGGTCCAGACCTTTTGGCAGAGCGTTCTGACGGAGAGCAAACACATGTAACCAGTGGGAGTCGGCCCATCTGTCTCTGTCTCTGTCTCCGGCTCGACGCTCCCAACACACACACACACACACACACACACACACACACACACATTCACACACACACACACACACACACATTCACAAAGTGAGACATGGGCCGTGTGTTGGCAGTGACAAACGAACCGCACGGCGAGGGAAAACCAGTTAGAAGATGAAGTGACCAATGGATCAGACAACCGAGACTCTCCCTCGCTCCACCCTCGGTTGGTCTGCTTCCTCTCTCACCCTCCCCCCAACATGAGCCAGGTAAAAACTTTTAAAGGGTCAGTTAACTCAGGTGAGCCTTTTCTAAACACATATCGTATCACTTAACTCTAGTGGTGCCTACCCACACGGTTGTATTTTGCCCAGATTTGGAGATAACCATCTGATTTCTGCCGACATCCCAAATGAGTTGAGAATTCCTTTAGTACTATAAATTGTCATTTCAAAGTTTTCATACACAATATTAATATTATTATTATTTTTATAGGTGAATGATATGCACATCAACTTGACAATTTTCAACTTTGTTTAAGAAATCGGTTATTTGAAGTCCTGAAACAGTAACCGTGACAACACCCATTGGTTTGTGGACTGCTGTTTTGAAGCCTAAAGTTCGGAATTTTGGCCTTAACCATCTTGGATTTTTTTTTAAACACGATAAAGTTGGAGTTAATTGCAACCGAAAGTTGAATAAGACATTTTAAGATGACCAAAAATGTAAAAAAAAATAACTTTCATGGACAGAATACATACTGTGAAAGGTTTAAAGTTCTGAGACAGAAACAGGGGAAACTCCAAAAGCGGACAACGGCCTGCTAACAACCTGTCAATCACAGTAGCCCCGCCCTAAAGCATACCCTGCTTTATGGTCTGTTTGACTCTAAATGGAGCATCATTTACTAAATGAACATCATGCTGTATTGAAGAAGACTTGAAACTAGAGATTGAGACCATAAACTCATGTTTACAATGTTTACTGAGGGAATAAATCAAGAGAGAAGTAGAGTCATTTTCTCATAGACTTCTATACAACCAGAGGAGTCGCCCCCTGGTGGCCAGTAGAAAGATTACAAGTTTAAAGCCCTTCAGCATTGGCTTAACTTTTGATCGTAGGCTGGACTTTTAGTTATTTGCTTTATAACTAATTATTTATACCAATGTTTTCTTTCCTGGAGCAGACTTTCTTTGGCACGTAGACTCTCTAAAGAGAAGAGTTCAGCCAGAGGCCTGAATCAGAGTAATATATATATTTATATATCCCCAGGCTTGAATCATCTACTTTGATCTTGATAAAAGAGGTAGATATTTTCAGACACCATTGTTCACCTTCTGTACTCATGATTCACCTCCATCCAGGCCTTGAACAACTCCAACTGAAAGTTATTTAACTTCTAAGAAAACCGCAGTAACGTCTTTTTCTGATAGATTGCATCCACTGAATCTCCACTCTTACATATTTTCATAGGGTTATATATTTGATGAGGCAGTTCCAGTGTCCTTAATCAATGCTGTGAACACCCCTAATGAAGCTCCATTCACCTCCATTACATTGGATTCCTCAAAACACAAAAAGATAATCACTCCACCGTTGATTTATTTCGTTTTCTCCCTTCCTTTCTCGTTATTCCTCATGGTGTTGAGGATGGAGAGATTGCTGTGTGCTTATGTGTGACAGAGTGAGAGAGACGGGGACAGAAAGCGAGACACAAAGAGAGAGAGAGAGAGGGACAGATTGTGAGGAAAAAGGCTCTGACGGGTTTCACCTAAAGCGGGTTTCATTACCATGCATCTGTCAGAGCTCAGAAGGTCTTGTTGCCAATGGCAATGTGGAAGGGAGTTAAAGAGCATCAGCATCTTTTTCTCTCTCTCTCTCTCCCCCTCCTCCCCTCTCCTCTCTCTCTCTCTCTCGCTGTCTGTCCCCGCTGTCTCCCCTCCTCTCTCACTGTCTGAGGGAGAGCAGTTAAACACATCAGCATGTCTGTCATCGCTCTGGCCTCGCCGTCTGCAGACGCTGACACAGTGCAGACAAGAAAAGTCCATTATCGCTTCCCTCAGTGTGACTATTTATCTCGCTCACCATCTCGCTCTGTCACTTGCAAACCCACCCACCCATCCGCCTGCAATCCCCCCCCCCCCCCACACACACACACACACACACACACACACACACCAACAAGGACTGTGATGGGCGAAACATTGCATCACTTGACTTTTCCGTCTTTCAGTGAGAGATGCTGACACTCCACTTTTCCAAAATGGGTTTCTGGGGAGAAATCTCAAATGTGTGTTGAAACTGCTCCCCTTTCCCCCCAAGCAGCTCTCATCCATGTGTTCTTTGCACAAGACATTTAACCCCAAACTGCCCCAGGGGGGACACTCCGAGACCAACGGCCGAATCAGAAGAGAGCATGCTCGGTGTGGTTTCCCTGGACAAATATTAAAAAAAGGACAGAAAGTGCACAGAGTTGACTTAAAATGTAAGTTCAGCATTTTGTTGTTTTATCTCCGAGAGTTTGATAACAAGATTTATCTTAATCTCGTGTCTGTGTGTTTCAGTGCAAAGCAACATTCTGAATGTGTTAAGCTAGCTTAGCATGCAGACTGTGAAAAAAACAAAACAACTCTTTTAAAAAACATGAACATTAAAACGACATTTTGTCAGTTTAGCTGGAGTTATGCGTCAGAGCCATTACTTGAAGAACAATCAGTGTTGACAGGTCAGATTGACAGTTTCCAGCCCAATCACAACGTAAAACCTGTTCAATTTAAAAAAAATAAAAATAAACAGGCCCAAATCATAACCCTACCAGAACAATTAAGTGTTCAATATATAGGAAACACATCAGATTACCAGACAAAAGCTTTCTGCATCAAATAACCAAAGATAATGTTAGATAAATAGGATCCCATATTTATATAAATATCACAACCCAGAGAAAGTCCAGTCAGACCAGGAAATAAATACATTTCCCTGTCAATGTCAATGATGTGACTCAAGGTGACTAGGTCCTCCCTTATATTTAACGATGATTGAACACAACTTGTATTAATCAAATTATTCTCAATTTAAATGAGTTATGAATGAGCATCTTTTTTCATTTCCCCCTGGTTGTTATGCAGATGTCATTCGTCGAATATTCAAACCTTGGAACAACATTTGCAGCTTTGTACTTTTAAGACCATATGAATACCTTTGAAGAAATAAAAAAAAGAATAATACAGCTCAGGTCCATTTCAGTCCTCCAAAGTTTCTCCCTGGACAGTTTGGACTTTTGACTTTCTATCAAACTGCGTCAGAGCAAAGCGCTCTCCTGCTGCGACCCTCATTTTAACTACAAAAACTCTTTAACGGCGAAGCCAGCCCTATTTTAGCTGCTGTCATCTCTTCAAACAGCCCTTCCTACATCCACCACCACCTCACTCGTGTCTAAATGGAACGGTTGACTGGTCAGGCAGAACGAGGTGTCGGGGAAACGGGCCCATCCTTTCAGGTAGAACCTCCATCAACACTGCAGGGACCTCTCGGCTTTCAAGCCTCCAGCACACTGACTGAAAGCTTTAAGGAGCTCCTTTAAAGAGCAGGCTACATCTTCTGAAGCGGAGATGGAGAGAGACTCGCACACACAGACAAGTCCAGTCTGTCGCGAGGCCAAATGCACAGAGATGTACTGCGGTGAGGCAGATGTAGCCTAGCCGGTGTAGGAGTGAGGAGTGAGAGAGAGGGGAGATTGGAAATCTTGCTGAGGGAGAAAGTCGGAAACTAAGTGAAACTAATAACCAGACGCATTCCTTCGTGAAACACAATTTTTTGTGACATTGACATAATGCTATGCTGAGCGAAGAGTCTAATTAAGGTGGGCGGATTGATCTGAAAGTATTGAAGACAATAGGATCAATAGGATCCATAAAAAAACTGAATCAGTATCTCTCTTCTAGACCCATCTGTATTTTAACCATAGACTGTATCGGTGTATAGACCATTGGTTGGTGGACTGCCGATTGAAGCCTCCTGTTCGACGTTTATGCCGCGCCATCTTGGTTTTTTGCAACCAGTGACCATATTTGGACTGCGGAGTTGTGACATAGAGACGCTGTATACGACCTGTCAATCAATCAAAAGGTGGCCTTGTCCTAAAGCATCCCCTGCTTTATGGTCTGTTTGACTCTAAATGGAGCATCATTTACTAAATGAACATCATGCTGTATTGAAGAAGACTTAAAACTAGAGATTGAGACCATAAACTCATGTTTACAATGTTTACTGAGGGAATAAATCAAGTAAGAAGTCATTTCGTCATAGACTTCTATACAACCACAGGAGTCGCCCCCTGATGGCCACTAGGTGGAATGCAGGTTTAAGGCACTTCGGCATTGGCTTCACTTTTCAAAACCCTAACCCTTACCCGAAACCACTTAGTTAGGTTCAGGAAAAAAACAACTGTTCTCAACAAATACATTTATGCATTTTGTTCACTCAAAAAATAGATAATTTGCACATTAAATTTACAGTTTATAAAAACACATTTTTGTTATTTGCCTTTAAAAAGTTGCATGTGATTTAGTAATGAACAGTGGGAGGCAACATGAAAGTGAATCAGACGCTTTTAATTATAAAAAGTATCAAAATTGGTGATTCATGCCCTGTATTACTTAGTATTGGATCGAAACCAAATTTTGCAGAATCGCCCACCCTTCATATCTAATGCAAAGCTGATGCATAAAGATAAATATTAGAGTCAGAGCTGATTTCAGGTTAGGAGATGAGACATTTCTCTCCTGTGGCCTCGAGGGAGGCTTTGTTCAAGGCCTTGCTAGACTATGAAGAGACAGTTTCTTTGGCAGAGGACCTTCCTCTTTGGCTTTGTGTCTATAATAAGAACTCCTGTGAGTCTTCTGCTGTGAATTTTTTGCAGTTATGAAATAAAACCCTGGAGGTGACGTCGCTGTGTTGTCTCCACAATCTAGGCAGACAACTCGCCCCATGCTGTGTTCCTCAACCAACATTTACTCCCGTATTTATCTACATCGCCAGACCCAGCTGCAGACCGCTGATTGGTTTTGCTTTGAGTAATGAGCACAATCGACAGAAAGTACAATTTAATTAGGAGCGGCGAACGGCAACGGGCGAGATGGAAGATACTGGAAGAGGACGGGGATGGCGATTAATGGAACAACGCCTTCCCAGTGTTCCATCATTGCAATCTGATTTATTAATTACCCATGGCGGTTGGGTTTTTCTTTTCTTTTTTTCTTTTTTTATCTTGCTCAATGCAAATTGGCAGAAAAAGACACACTCGGGCATACACACTCACAAAGGAAAGCAGGTTTATCTGAATGAGCACTTGAATTGGTGGAATGATTGACAGTTTAGTACAGTCAAAACACACAGACTCCAACAAACATGGCCGACCTCAAACACACACATGATTGGATTCATTTATTATTTTTTATTTTTTAAAAAGGTGGAGAGGTCAAGGTTTGGTCAACTGATTAAATGCAACCTGCTTTCTGCTGCCGGTGTTGTGGCAGGTGGCGACATCACAGCCGAGAGAAAAGTCGGAGGGGAAATAAAAAATGAAATCTCGCTTTAATATCCAGCTGCTGGATGCCACCGGCAGGGATTAGGACCAGATTATGCTCCAGTGCTCCGTGCGTCCTCTGTGGCGTACGGTATATCCACCGACACAATCACTCACACAGACAGGGAGATGTACTTTCAGGTTCACTTTTCTTGTTGCCTTCTGTCTCTTATGCTATAGCTGTACAGTGTAAAAGAGAGGCAGACCTAAAGAAGCTTTATATACACTGAGACATGCAGACATGTATTCATCGTGTGCAACCAGTGAGAACTCATTCTGTACATCCGTAGTGCTGCAACACTGTAGCTGCCTCTGCACATAAATCTCAAACAAACCAGCCAGCTCGTTTTCCTGAAATCTTTTATTTTCGTTGTTTCGTCCGCTGTTAGAAAAGTTGGATGCTTTTGTTTTCATTACAATCCATGAAGAGTCAGTGTTGAAATTACAAAGTGTTTGCCTCTAGTGAGATTGTGTTTTGCTGCTAATTTTTTTTATTTTTAATTTTTTTACAAGAGCCAGAGGAGGAACTGCTAAGCACACATATAGAATGAATCACCAATTACACGCTGGTTGTGGGTGGCAAATTGTGCAAAATGCTTTTGGTTAAAACGTTTCAAATTGCAAGTGCAGAGTGAGGATGCACTCCATTGGGTCCCTGCATTTATATCGCTGCGGATGAGTGAGCTGCCACCTGCTCACGCTAACAGCTACAGAGTAGTGCACCAGTCTGTCAACTACTCTGTTTGAGGAAATGAAAGCAATGCATCTGTTGGTTTACTTTGTATGCGCAGTGACAAAACCACGGACACAAACGGCGGAAGAAACAAGCAGACATTTCAAAAAGAAAGTTACATGTTTGTGCAAAAAGGATGAAACGTGAGGAGATTATCAAAACTCACCGTAACAAACAATTTGGGAACATAGAAACATATTTTAGTGAACTGTTTAGCTGTGGAATGAGAACGTTTGTGACCCGGCCGCCATGTTGCAAACAATCGGGCCAAAAGCAAGCACCGCCCAATCGGCAAGAGCAAACTTTCTCATTTTAAAGCAAAGAAATTCACTAAAACTACTATTTCTAAAAACATTTCTGGAAATAATAAAAAAAAATCAGTTCAGGAGCAGATTGACAGTTGCATTTGACTCTCAGCCCTGATTGGTTGTTTTTAGGAGCACTAAAAGGAGGCAGAGGAACCAGATTTGTTTAATAGGTTGTCTTTTTCATGAATTACTATCAGGATATAGTGACAGTTCTAAAAAAAATTACAAAAGAAGCTTAATTCATTAAAGTTATCAAATTGAGCTTTAAGGAAAATGGGGAAACACTGGTTGTGTAGGTAAAACCCATCACACATTCTGCTCTGAAACACACCTTCACTTTGCAAAACACTACTTCCACCCCTCTCCCTCTCCCTCTCCCTCTCCCCCTCTCCCTCCCTCCGCCTCCACTTCGATGCAAAAGACCTTGATGTCTCTTTGAGGTTTTGCCACGGCACATTTCCACGGCAAATCTAGCGTGTCATGCCTGTGCCAGTGTTGCCAAGTCCTCATCATTCATCGAGATGACTCACAAAGCAAGGCCGAAACACAAATGCCTCCGCCATCAGATACCCCCGGAGAGAAAACGTGTCTTTATATCACGGGAAGAAAGAAACGCAGTCACACTGATTGGCTCTCCTGCCAGAGTCCATTCTGAAGATCAAGCAGGCGTATTAAAAAAGTGTCTTTAATTACCTTCCTTGGTGTCCATATGAATAGACCACATGCATGGGTAAAGAAAATTGTGTAAAAAGTCATCTTGACATGTTATATTCACCAACTTCCTTGTTAATGCCGGTTTCTCAGAGCAAAGAAATAAATAAAAAATCCCCAACCTCGCTCTATACTCCCTCGTATTACCCCGAGGTGATGAGATTTCAAAATCCACCAATGATCACTTGAGTTCACGGTACTAAAAGAGGCGGATTTCATATTTACAGTGATCAAGCAGGGTGGTAAAACCAGTCCCCGAGGCGTGCCATATTCTGCCCACTCATATAACATACACACACATACACACACACGTTTTGAACCTCTGCGATCCGGCTAAAGCAACATTTGATCTGAAGTGATGGTAATGGTGGAGATGCATGCTTGTAATCCTGTGAGGGTGACTCCAGCGCGTTTGAAACGGGTCCCAGTGGCGTCGCGGTTCAGGCTCAGGGGCTTTGGCAAAAACGCATCCCTCTGCAGTCACACAGCCAAAACCAACGAGGGGGAGCTAAGTGAGAGAGCGGCAGTTCATTTATGAAATGTATTAGGATTTATGAGGCAATGGAGTGTAAAGGTGCTTTATTACACTCCCACGGCCGTCAGTCCGCCAAGATGGAAAGCAGAAATGACACTCTGAATGTTTCAACTCCTGTTTGCTTTCAACCTCTCTAATGGCAGGAAACTGGAGTAATGAATAATATTCTAGAGTCAATTACGAAAACTTCTCATATTATTTATCTATTTCTGTTTTCTCTCATTTTGAGTCAGGGAAGATCCAATGCTATTCTTTTTGTTTTGCAGATACTGTATCTGTCAATGGAAAAGGTACCAACATGTTTTTCATGTTAAATTCCATCATTGACTTTCTATTGTATTTCTAACCAATGACATAAGAGTCTGAAGGCCGTTATTTCTGATGGACTAAGAGACCTTGGAGCACCTCAAGTGCCGGTGCAGCTACAGCAATGTTGCTTAGTAGCACATGCTGCAGGATATCCTCCAGGTGAAGCGGGTGCTTGCAGGAATTGTAAATCCTACGTCAGATAGTCTGTTCTGACGGATGAACCTGCGCTTTGCTGCCAATTGGAGAACGGAATTACCAAAACTAAGAGAAGTTGTCTGTCGAATGACTAATGACTATCACCTCTGCAGCAACCTCAGTGAGCACTCAGCTTAACTACCTGCGGACCAGGAGGAAGATTTAAGTTTAGGCTAGGCTACAATTCATGTATATGAAAATGTTTCAATTGTAGGCAAATTTTATTTTTATTGCATTGTTCATATCTGCCCCCATTTAGTAACAATGGCTGCTCTGTTTTAAGGTGGCCGATTGGTGGGTGTCTCTGTTCATTTTTTTTCCTCTATAAATGCATCATTTTTAAACTTTTCCTGTATATCAATTATTAAAACACTCACGCACACGTCAAGCGCCTCATCTCTGTTGTCTCAGTCCAAAACTTAAATTTGAATGATAAAAAGATAGATCTAATCATTTCCAAAATTCTCAACATGTTTTCTTCTCTCGAAATATTCTGCTTCAATCCACATCTGTTAGACTTTAGAAAAATTCAATAACACACTCTCACTTAGTGCTGACCATGCAACAATAGTCTCTCCATTGTGTAAACACACATTTCGAAGCTTCATACAAAAACCTCAATAGTTGCTTTTAAATGTAATAAAATGTTTGTGGTCTGAGTCTGAGCCTCTTTGTTTGTTGTCCATTTACAGAGCCAGGGTTGTGCATGAACATCAGATGACTATCCGACCATGAGGAAATGTTTAGTGAATTGACAAAAAGTATATTGGATTAGAATCACAGACTCTACCTTTAGATGTCTTATTTTCATTTCAAACAAAAACAGAAATAAATGATGCATAAATACCGATTATGAGGGAATCTTTTACGACCATCGGGAAAGTTTAACAACCACTGGTCCAATAACACACAGCATCTGATGCCATATTCACAGAGATCTCTCTGATATACTGTCAAAAAGCCACCATTAACATGCTACACTGTGACTCCTGGTTGAACCAATCCCGAAAGCCGACCAGGTGTGGAAAGAGCGAAAATGGTCCTGATCTCCAGAAGCCATGTCAAGCGGAAGGAATCAGACTATTGTGTGCGTGTGTGCGTGTGTGCATGTGTGCATGTGTGCGTGTGCGTGTGTGCGTGTGTGCGTGTGTGTGTGTGTGTGTGTGCGTGCGTGCCATGGGACCGAAATGTGAAGAGTGGTTTTGCTGGTTCAGTGCATCCTGGTTGAGATCAAAATCATCTCAAACTTCTGTGAATGAGGTCTCCAAGGAGGGCAATGGAGAAAAAAAAAAGACCAGCTTGGTGGTTTGTGGTCGTCTGGGTGTGTGCGTGGATGAACTACATGGATCTAAAAAGGATCATCTTTCTCAACTTTATGGATCTCATCATTTTTTGCTCGGTGATTATTTTGCTCGGTAACGGCTGACTTTGTGACTTGCAATTTCGTCACATTCTCCTATAAACCGTGGTCATATTTGAACTTTACTTGGAGGCAACACACAATCTTGAAATAAGTTTTGCCTGAAAAGACAACTTTAGATTGTTGAGGTTGAGGTTTTAATTTATTTGACGTGGGGCAAATCCTACTATGGCGAAGGCATGACCCGCCCTACTCTACCTCTTAAAGGCTTACCCTGATATTATTACCCAAACCAGTCTCTTCAGGACTTCACAAAACCAATCAAACCACCGAAGCAACGAGTTCTAGTACTCCATCATTTGGCGAACCAAGCCTGTATTTATCAAACAGCTATAAGTGAAATCTTGGACCTAAATGGAAATTTCTGCAACTTTTAGGTGGATGTCCAATCAGTGTTGATGGTAAATGTAGTCAAATGAAGCAATAAGGAAAATCCAAGCTGAAATAGCGGCCTGTATTTCTTCAATGCCAACAACAAAGTACCTGTCTTGTTAAATGAAACGTTGGATACAGGAAGAACACCTGATTTATGAACTGCAAACTCAGATTTCTGGGTCAATAAAGCATGCACTGAGAAATGTATTCATTCAATTGTCTACATTTACCATCAACACTGATTGGACATCCACAAAAATCAGAATGACAAGACTCCGATGCTACAGATGGCTCTCTTTTGAGGTGGAGGACTATTCGCCTCAAGCTATAATACCTTATTGATGGCAGAGGAAAATGGCCGGACTGGTTTCGAACTGATAGAAAGGCAACAACAACTCAACCTAACTCCTCGTTACAACCAAGGTACTCAGAAGCAAGTTTCTGAACTCACAAGATGTTAAACCTTCAAGCAGATGTGCCACAGCAGCAGAGGACCACACCGGGTAAGCTTCTGTTAGCCAAGTACAGGAAATAATTAGCACAGTTCAACTAAATTTGACCATAGTAGAGTGGAAAAACGTTGACGGGTTTGATAAATCTAGATTTTGGCTGCCACACTTCAGATTATGGTAAGAATTAAACATTAACATTATTCTTCCTGTGCTTTATTAATGGTTCAGACTACTGGTGCTGGTTTTATGGTGTGGGTAATATTATCTTGGCACACAAATTAACATTGTTTCTGACTCTTTTTGCTGATCAAGTCCATCCCCTTACGATTGCACCACTCTAATGGCCACTTTCACAATGTGAAGCTCAAATCATCTCCAGCTGTGCTTTAACATGACAATAAGTCCACTTTACTCAAATGGTCTCAACAGATCTGAATCCAAAAGAACACCTTAAGGATGTAGTTGAAGGGAGATTCACATCACGAATGTGCAGCCGACAAATCTGCAGTAACTTTGTGACGCTATCGAGTCAATGCAGACCAACATAAATGTTGCCAGCACCTTGTTGGATCTATGCCACAAATTATTAACGTGGTTCTTGAAGCAAAACGAGGCCCTGGAAATAGAAAGTCTTCCTATTACCCATGAAGAGCATGTGTGTGTTGGTGTGCGTTTCCTCCGACATTTTCTCTGCCTCCCATGCCGTCTGGCCTCTTGACTTCCCGCCCAGTAGGGAGTATTTCATTAGCACCCAGTGAGAAGAGCAAAAAAAGCCAAAGGAGCAGCGCCTGACCCAACACTCGCACCATGAAGAACCTGACCTCTTTGCTGCTGTTCTTCCCCGGTACACCAGCTGCGAGTATAGTGGGCGGCGGCGACTGTTTACCGGGGTTATTAAGCGACAGCCCGCACACAGCCCGACACAGTTGATCCTCAAATGACATCTAATTATGTGACGGCCTAATGTTGGGTTTTCTCCGAGGTCACGCTGCCGCTGTTTGCCGTTTTCCGTTTTCCGTGCCGAGAATGCTTTTTGGAAATACGGCGTAATTATGGGCGAGAGCCGCTCGCTCATTAGGAACCCTGTGTGTCGGAGCAGTGCAGAGAGAGTGAGAAGAAAATCTAATTATCGCCCTCTTCTCACCCGCCCCTCTGAGACATCAATACTCCATTATAGCACCTTCCCCCAGGGTGCAGGCAAACTCTGACTGCTACACGTGTGCATGTACACATATATACTCACACACACACCTTCAATGCATACAAGTAATTTAAAATGATGTGTTTTATGCAGTGCTTGAAGTGAAAAAAAAAAAAAAAAAAAGGTGCCAGTACTCCACTCATTGACATGTCAGCATGTATCCGCTGATGTCAGCAATCTCTTGCTATTTATTTATTATTTATTCAGGCATGTGATACTGTGTCAGGTGTTATTCAATTGTTATATAATTTTACTGGGGCAATGCATCTTCTATAGAAAAGGATAGAATACTCCAATAATAGTCCTACTGAAACATTGTAGGGTTAAGTAAAGGTACTTTCCTGTGTTATCTGTATCCTAAAAGGATCACTCTAAAATATACTATATGATGCCTTTGGCCTGGAATCAAAAGAGGGGTATTCAGAGCGAGGCGTGTTAGCTTTTATCTTTTTAGCGGACCAACAGACAAATTCAGAATTTCTACGGTGAATAAGAGAAACTTAGAGATTTTGGGTTTGGGTCTCCTTCCCCAAGAAAATTTGTAGGGTTTTGACTTGAATCTATGCAGTTGTAAATCATGTTGGAGCATTGTTATTATTTATTATTATATTCACATATCACAGCCTTCGTTTGATCAATAAATTCTTCTGGAAATGATTGTTAAAATTTGCTAAAATCATTCTTTCAAATAATATTTCATTAAGAAAAAAAAGGATATGACAAACATTACACTAATTATTTTACAAAATAGACACTAACATTGTCTCGATAAACGACAGAACCTTTCATCCCCCGTGCTGTGCGTCACTTGGTCCAGATGCTCTCCGTATTGATTCAAAAGGCTGGTGCTGTACCCGTATGCAAGAAAAATACACAGTACACCAAAGAATAAAACTTAGTTGTACTAGTCCAAGCCAACGTTGAGTGCTGGTTTTATTTAATTTACTTCAATTAGATACAATATGACAGTTCTGAATAATAGAATTTTAAAGTTTCGAGCCCCATTTTCCTGTTTTTACATGTATTTGTGAAGTTACTTGGATTTACATGGTTTGACTTTCTCAGTTGGTGTCTGAACTAAGAGAGGTGCTCCTGATGGTTAAACACTATAAAGTTTTTATTCAGATTTGGGTCTTTAGGGATTCTCCCCTCTCAAGAAAATAAATGTGTATGTTGTCAGTTACTTCACAGGGCCAGATGGATCTTGACGCGTAACAGCAGTTTCCTGTACACTCATTTTTTTGTGGGGGGGAAATGAAACACTGTTGAAGAAAGTCGCCACCTCTACGTGGTTTCCTTCATGAGCGCTCAGTGACCGCAGCGAATCACGACAATCAGATCTTGTCATCATCAATTTCTCACTTCATGACAGCTGAGGATTGAAATCGACATGATGTAAAAGACCAAAGGCTCAAAATGGTGTCCTTGTGTGCCGTTAACCTGCTGACATGTACTAGTTGCGACAGTCGACTCCACGGCGGCTTTGATGTGATTATCTTTGATCTAACAAACTTGTCCATGGAAGCTGAATCCTGGCTGTTTCTTCTCTAATAGGCTCATCCTGGCCTCGAGGCTTAAACTGCTCAACAAGAACAATTTCTCCTCTACACTTCGGTCAAACACTAATCCTACATTTGAGACTTGGTGACAGGGTATTGTTCTGTACTGTAATTGTATTGCTATTTCTATGGCCAGTAATGAAACAGATGGCATCTCTAGCCCAAAAGTTTATTCTTGACCTTGAAAACAGCACTCAAGGTGAGAATCCCTCCTACTCAGAGAAGAACAGCTTGTTAGGCGACTACTGTAGCGCTGTCCTTTCCGGTCTACCGAATGTTACAATAAATCAACCACAACTAATATAAATTATTCTGTACCAGAGACCAAAGGAGAGGTATTATACTGGGTATCTGTTAGTTTTCTTATTGATTTTAGAATTATTTCATTAGTTTATAAGGGATTTCTTCTCTTAGCTGTTCCATGAAGCAGAAAAAAACCTTATTTTTCAAAAATGTTATATTTTTTTAAACGTAAACTCAAAACCAATCTATTTATTCTCGGGTTTATTTAGTGTTTTAGAATTTTTGTGGAATTATATTCATTATCATTATTTTGTCCTTTTTAGATCTATTTTACCAATTTAGTTTTATCCACATTTTAATGTTGATCATCATGAATTATTCTATTCTATTTCATTAACAATTTACTACTCGTAAATCGCTTATGAAGCACTTTTAAATGCATTTAATATGTTGTAAAGGTGCATTATGAATAAAGTTGAATTGTTAGTGAAGGAGGATAGAGAGAGGGAGGTGTAACAGGAATCAAGGCAAAACAGGTAAAAGGATTTGGCGAAGTGAATCCTGCCCAAAATTAAAAAGAGAGCTTTGGTTTCTTACAAAGGGTCTTTATCATAATTAAGTTGCTATAAACGATATTGAGAACATTTATATTGTCTCTCAACGGCTCCAAACAGGTGCAGCTAACAGTGCAAACAACGCTAACAGTGCAAACAACACTAACAGTGCAAACAACACTAACAGTGCAAACAACGCTAACAGTGCAAACGACGCTAACAGTGCAAACGCTAACAGTGCAAACAACGCTAACAGTGCAAATGACGCTAACAGTGCAAACAACGCTAACAGTGCGAATGACGCTAACAGTGCAAACGATGCTAACAGTGCAAACAACACTAACAGTGCAAACAACGCTAACAGTGCAAACAACGCTAACAGTGCAAATGACGCTAACAGTGCAAACAACGCTAACAGTGCAAACAACACTAACAGTGCAAACAACGCTAACAGTGCAAACAACGCTAAAGCGCTGACAGAGCTAACATTGTTTACCTGAGGGGGAACCGGAGGGTGGGCGCTAAAGGCTTCTGGGAAGACGCTGTCGATTAGAACGCCTTTATCAGCTTTAACAACAATATGAGAGCAGTGCAGAGCAGCGCACATCAGCTAGCCAATTGGACACGCTCACATGCACGAACATGCACCAAAAAGGCACTAACAGAGGGAGAGCAACTTCATTCTCTGCTCTCTGCTTTACATAGGTGATAACTGCTGCTATATTGATGCTCTCATTATCGAATTTAGCACCTTTAATGTTATCAGAGCTTTTATGTGACACAATGCGAGTCTCAATCTATTCCCTCGCTTATATCTCACAGCAGTGCTTACAGGTTAAGAGGCCACACAGGAACTAAAGCGCATCTAAAGATAAACTTCCTACCCAGCACTTATTGTTTTACCTCAGGCTCTGTGTCAGCCCTCTAATGTCTGATGTTGAACTTGGAAAATGATAAGCGCAGGGTAAAGACTGCAGAAAGAAATGGAAGCCGGCTGGGTTGGAGTCTGTATTTTCTCTCTCCCACTCAGCACTCGAGTGGATCTACAGTATGTGGGCGGTTTTTTTTTTTCTCCGGCAAAGAGACGGGAGTGAGAGAGATCGAGTCGGAGATGGGGAGTCGTGTGGAGGGAGGGCGGAGGGCTCAGCCGGGCGGGTGAGAGGGAGGGAGGGTGATAATTCTGTGTTGGAGACAACGCGTGGGGGGGGGAAGAAAGGTTTGCGTAGGGAGGATATATTACATGCAGTTCCATTAGTGAGTGTAATGGTGCTTAAAGGCTGCGTCCTGGTGCTGTTGACCGTGATGATAGTGGGAGTTGAATTAAACAGTCCCTGTCAAGGGAGTCCTGCTCATATGCTGGACTGACCTATCAAAGACACACACACACACACACACACACACACACACACACACACACACACACACACACACACACACACACACACACACACACACACACACACACACACACACACACACACACACACACACACACACACACACACACACACAGCTTAAAGTTTAATTAAGTCTTTCAAAAGGTGCAGTGTGTAAGATATGGACAGAATTTGTTTACATTTTTTTAAACATTACCAACAGAATGTGAAGAAGTGACGTTATGTCAAAGACGTCCATGTACTGTGTTGCAGAGGTATCTACTGTATCTAGCATGCTAACCAGCTAGCGCAATTGTGAGTCACTGTAGCGTCCAGTCTGTCCTCAGTCCAACATGAGAGGACATAGAAGTAGAGGGCAACGTAAATAAAGGTAAAACGGACACAAGCAGTTATCAAAGTCATCCATACTGACACCGGACAGTTTATCAATGAAGAAATGGAAACATACAAATGAATGTAAATCAATATAACTCTTAAGGTTATGCAAGAAGAAATAGGCTAGTGTCAGGTGTGTGAAGGCAGTCAGCCCAGGAGGGTCTATTTTAGCGTGAAAATGGTAATTTATCCATAACTAGATATTTAAATTGGAATTAGTCTAGAATTCATATTACCATACTTGATGATCGTTAAATAAAAGCTCCTCTGTTTTGTGTCAGCCGAACGAAAACTCCCTTAGCCGTTATACAATCACCACAAACCACATCCTGTTTGTGACCTATTGCCTCATTGATGTTCATATTCATAGAACTAGAACGTGAATGAATATGAACTGGTGAAAGTCATTTTTTTCTTCATCCATCATATAATCTGATGGGTCACAGATCTGGGACAATGTTTGGTTACAGAGGACCATCTGCATGAAACTCATATTACCTGATATCATTGTAAAAATCTGAAACTATCATTTAAAATATGACCCATTATACCTTATTTTATAAGATAACAACCAGTAATGTAATCATATAATTCATTATTAGGAAATAATATTGCAAAATGAGATAATTAATGTAACTATTTGAGATTTTCAAAATAAAATAGGAACTAAGTTCAGGAGCTAGGGCTCACTGTGATTGTTAACTCACTGTGCTGCACCGCTCTCTTTTTGACACTCTTTCAACCACCTATTCTATTTATTTAACTAGGTAATAAACATCACAATGAATGTATATGTTCTTGTGGCACACAGTACTTCTTTATTTTGCGAATGAAGTTGTTCCGAGACAGATTCCCCAAGAGAAGATTTTGTTTCCAGTGTGCACAAAGCATGACTCCAAATCATAGATGCGTTGTTGGAGCAGCTACTCTGACGTCTTTTTCACAGCTGGAAGAAACATTCAAGAAAAAAATGTAATCCTTCCACTCAAAAAAAAACAGGTATAGTTCATGAGTTCCTCTAAAGGTTATTGGTCCCTTTGATGGAAACACCTTTTCAGAGAGAGATGTTTGTGACATTTTAACAAGTCGCATTATGAGAAAGTCATTATTCTCCCTATTACAGTGTAATCATAGCACGCGGTTGTCGAAGCCCTGGTGAAATCTGTTGACCTTCTCTGAGATCTGCATGAAAGATTTAGTTTGGTGACCTCATTTCTTTGTGTTGCACGATTTCACACTTTTTTTCTTCTTCCTCCACCGCTGCCCGCGGCAACAAAAATAAATAATCGGATCCAACCTTTTTCATCGTTGCAGATTGTTTATCACCGTTGTTTAAACCTTATTCACCTCAGGGCTCGCCGTAAAACGGACCGGGGGTCTCCGTGAAGCGTGCAAGCCAAACAACACACTGATCAATAACCGTTCTTTAAGTGCTGTGAGTCCAACCTACAAAGACTTATTGATCCAGTCACATGTCTTGTTGGTGCACTTGTGCATGAAATCTATTGTGTTACAGCAGCTGTCTTTTTAACGCCACAGTCTTAAACCCCTCAGGTTTCTCTCTCTCTCTCTCTCTTACTCTTTCTCTCTCTCTCTTACTCTTTTCTCTCTCTCTCTCTCTCTCTCTTTCTCTCTCTCTCTCTCTCTCTCTCTCTTTAACCAATGCAAATGAGGACACGGAAAAGGTCAATTAAGAATCACTGATCGATACCGGCTGTGTTCTAGTGGTTGTAGAAGGTGTTGTATGTATTGTTTTGTTGCAAGAACAAGAGTAGCAATCAAGATGCTGCCCCATCGGTCCGAAGATAGCAGGACGAGCTGACAATCGCTCCTGAAGCAGCCGTACATGTACTGCAGGTATTGACTGGTCCTCTCAGTTCATCTCTCTGCTGAGATGATTGGTGAACTGTGACCACAGTGATAACAGAGACACCTGGGACACTTTGTGGGTGGGGGGGGGGGGGGTTTATGATTTAAAGGCCAAGCACATAAGACAATAAGAGAGAAGGAAATAAATGAGAGCCACATACGTGCTCGCTCTAAATGTCAAAATGATATTTATGTTGTAGTTCATGTGTGAATTGAGCAAATTATTCATTCTTTGACTCAAATGAGAATCTAAACTGCTATTTTCCCTGCAGGTAAAACAATTTGCTTTTATGCGTTCTGCTTCTTTCACAGGTTCATTACCCACCACTGAGACTCGCTCATTTTTTTAAGTGTATTCCTGGAAAATTACAAAACAAAAAGGAGAGAGAGTGCTTAAATGTTCCCCAATCATCAGTGGTACTTACTTCTACTGTGATTGTTGTCCCAGGAAATACAGAGGTAATAGAAAGAGAAGGATGGAGAGATTAATACATTTATATGTTTTAGGTTCGTGCCTGAGAATCTCACAACATTCGGTCGAGTTTTTATAAATCAAAATAATCTGAATAAATGATCTGACTGGGTTAGTGGTAATGAGGTACAAACACAGGAAAGGGACCGTTTGACAAACGTGCTTTTTTTGCCAGATGACAGCTTAGTATCAACACTGGAATATCCAAATAAAGTGGTATTAAATATTTGACAAGATGCTTCCTGCAGCTTTCCTCGAAAACAATGTGGAGAAAACCCCACCTTTTACCTCCGTCTCTCCAAACAGCGAGCTTTAGTCTCTTATTCAATGCCAGAACAAGATACCCAAATTATTCTGCAGGATTCCATTTTTGTACCAGGTCAAGATAATGTGTAACTCATCCTCTCTCTCTCTCTCTCTCTCTCTCCCTCTCTCTCTCTTACTCGACAGTCTCAAGCACATGAAACACTTTCTTCTCCCCTGTCCTTTACTCATTTGGGCACCACATTCATTTAACAGTGCTGCAGTTAATTAAACTTACAGAAGGACGAAAGTTGACTTTGGTGCTTTGCTCAACGGAAATTGCCACCACACACTCAACAATGGGCTTTCTTGGGTCCTCAGCAATTCACCTGCCATGCCATTCACTAGTTGCATCACACACCCAAGTCAGAAACACCAGGGACAAACTATACCGTACCTGCAAAGTAGGCAAACTGTGCCTCCGGCCCCCTGAAATAAAAAGGGTCCCCAAACAACTGTAGAGTCGCACAGAGTAAATGAAACAGTTGGACATTAGGCTCAGGAGAGTGTGGCCAGAGGAAAATATGCTGCAAAACGGGGGAGAATATAAAAAGTCTGAAGCAGAGAGGAGGATTGGAGTGAGAGGAAGGAGAACGTGCGACTCAGAATTTACAGCGAGAAGAAGAAGAAGAAGAAGAAGAAGAAGAAGAAGAAGAAGAAGAAGAAGAAGAAGATGGAGACAGAATCTCATTAACGCTCCGAGTCTTTAGCCTCGGCCTTTAATGTGATTCTATGTCTCTCAGTTTTCTCCAGAAGCTGCCAACTTTCCCTCCCTCTCCTCTCTCTCCTATCCCCCCCCCCCACGGCTTCTCAGAGTCTTTTTCTCTTGCACTTCTTAATGCAGAGAAAATCACGGGGAGATGGGTATAATTTATTTATGGTCATGCATTGTCTGTGTGCGTGGGCTTAAGTAATACTCATCTGAGCTGCGCCGCTATAATACAAAGCCTCATTCCTTCTCATATGCGAGGGATGAAACACAAGCAGTGGAGCCCGCTACGGTCCACGAGGCTGAACGCTCAAAGACGAGTTGGGGGGGTGTAGCTTTGTAGAGCCCAGCGTGCTTTGTTAAGAACTACAACGAAGACAAACTGCCTCTACCCTTTTTCTCTTTCCCTTTCCCTTACTTTGTTCTTTTTTTAGCAATCTTTTCCCCTCTATTCTTTTAATGTCGTTATTTCTTCTTTGCTCATCTCCGCTCCTTTATATCTTTTCGTCTCTCCAGCACAGAGCTGCAGGGCAGGTCGCTGCTGTAGAAGTTAGGGAGCAGTGATGCAGAAGTGCTTTATTCCACTAGAAAGCATCTTTTCCCATTAAATCTGGCCGGTGTGCTCCATCTGTCCCAGAGCAGGTTTTAATGGCTCGTCACATGTCTCTGGGGGATCTGCGTGTTTTTCAGCCTGCATCCTTCTTCCTCCGTCTACCTTCGTGCTCTCGTCTCTCAGCAGAAAAAAAATAGCATTTAACAGTGTTTGCTAAGAAATCTGAACATGGTGTTTGGTTCTTTTTTTACTTTATTTGTTACTTTATTTGTTTAAGAATGAATAAATAGACTCAATTTGTGTTTATTTGTTTTTTTCTGAGGTTACAGTAGCAGTGAACCAGCTCACAGTTTTACTCTGATTTCAGCACTTGTTTCTTTGCTTTGCAGGAGGCGACAATGGTCAAGTTTCCGTCTAAATTCAGTGCAAATTTTTACATTATAGAACAAAATGTTAAAATCTCTTAACCATCCCACAAAAAAACCCATTGATTTCGAGACAATGGAACAGAAAGTATAAAAATGTTGACTCATATCTGGGTTTAAAGACTCATTCCTGCAGCACTCTATGTTGAAATATGTAAAAAGGAACTGATGTCTTGAATTGCAAACAAAGCCAAACCAACACTATGTGTGGTTGTTGAAAAAAGAAAAACATGTCTTGTGTAGGGATGCACTGATGCGACTTACATTCACGAAGCTGAGACTTGTGCTTTAATGGCTGATCACAAGATCTGATCCATTCTTTAATGTGAAAGACAACACCAGGCTCAAATTAACCTGACTTTGTAATAAATACTCATTTATTGAATTGCCATTTATTAAAATAAACTATCCAATAACAGATCATCCTAATCCTCGTATTAGTTGTTGCACATATTGTATTCGTATCAGTTCGCTGCACTTATTGAATTCGTATTTGTTTACTGCACTTATCCTATTCGTAGTGGTTTGTAGCACTTATTATATTCATATTAGTCTGTTGCAATTATTGTTTTCGTAGTAATTTGCTTCTGCACTATACTTTTGCTCTGGTTTATGCTTTAAGATGCTTGTTTAAGAAAGGAGATGCACTTATGACTTCTGGTGACTAGTAGTTCTCTTGAACACCTATGTTGAATACACTTCCTGTAAGTCGCTTTGGATAAAAGCGTCTGCTAAATGACTGTAATGTAATGTAATGTAATGTAATGTCAACCTCTATTTATTTGAGTCAGTATCGGACTGGTATCAGTATCTGCATCTGTGCGTCGCTAGTCCTGTGCTAACGTTTGTAGGCTAAACAGAGCTTTATCATGCTACAGTCGGTAGTGCACCCAGAAGTTAACATCACATCTCCTGGCAAAAACTAGCTGAGGTTTAGATATGTCAAAAAACATATGGATCCTCTTTTCAAAAATGGAAATAATGCACAATCCCTGCATCATAGTTTGCATTGTATTTCCCCACAGAAACAATGCAGAGAACTCATGTTTTAAGTCTGACTAAGCCACTCCATCACATCTCTTGATTAATGTCTGAGCCACTCTTCTCTCTTGGAGATGCGGGTGGAGGAGGGTGGAGGGTAAACGATGATGTTGGAAGAACATAGTTGGGAGCTTGCAATCTGTTGCTGAAGCAATAGTTAGTGGTGTAGGCGTGAGAGCAGAACAGAGCAAGGCAAGAAAACTTAACTACACACTTGCACACACACACACACACACATAAGCAACTGTACACGAGAGTAGAACTCTTTCTTGGAATTAGACAGCAGAGAATGTCGTTCTAATTTCCTCCTCTCCTCCTCCCTCCATCTTTATCCCCGTTTCTGCCGAGCGAAGCCTTAATGATGTCCCTTGTGACGAGTGCTGGTTAACTACTCGCCACATAGACACAGCGGCGGCGTGCACGTCGCCACGCACACACACACACACACTGGACACGCTCACACACACTTTCTGGCCAGCAGCTGGTAGCTTTGCCAACTGTGTCCCCCTGACTTGAAGGAGATATGGGGAGCAGATGTGGCTCTATTCTGCCTGACAGGTCTCGGAGAAGAAAACAAGAGCCAGCAGACTGTGTGTGTGGGGGGGGGAGAAGGGGATACAAGAGCCTGTCTCCACCTTTTACTGCTCGGAAACACACAAACAGATTTGTCTTCTATGGCCACATCCACATCTTCATTCAATCCATAACATAGTGAGTGAAGAAGACCCAGTCTGCATCCCATTACCACAGATACGCCTCCTCATCTCCCTCACTACTTCCTCCCTTCCTTTCTGATCTGCCGCCCCGACACTGGAGGAAACATCGTGAGCCTTAAGCTTCCTTATCTCCTTTGCAGCAGCTTTGCTGGAGGAAACATGGGACTTTTCTTTTGACTGCCACGCCCAGCTGACAACTGCAACAATAAAACATGAGATTAAAGCTCCCGAGAAGAGCAGACACTAAAAATGATCAGCTTTTTTTATTTTCAGGATGCTTAAAACTGTCTTTCCAGGCAAATCTTTAAAAAGGGACAGTTCACCCAAAATCAAAACTACTTATTAATCTAGATTGGTTTGGTGTGAGCTGCCTAGTTTTGGAGATATCGTCCGTAGAGATGGCTGCTTTCTCTCGATATAATGGGATTAAATGGCCATCAGACATGAGAATTTATTGTTTCATGTAGGAACTTTTTTCTTTCAAAACATAATATCCTATACAAAACTGTAAAAAAAAGCCATGGCCATGATTTTTTATTTTTTCAAATGTATTTTTAGGGCTCTTTGAGCATCACAAGCAGAGTGCCTTTTGTCCCAAGACAGGCATCTTCACAGAAGATATCTCCAAAACTTGGGCAACGCAGACCAAAACAATCCAGATTGATAACATAGCACTATAGTTAAGAGGAAAATGTGGATCTTTGCTTTGGGGTGAACTGTCCCTTTAAAGGCTTCATATTAAAGTTCATTAAGTCGTCGCTGTGGTTCACCAGAAGACTGAAAATCAGTGATAAAAGCAATATTATTGAAAATAAACTTCTTTTAAAAAGATCTTTTGTCTTGATTCCCTCATTCACAGCTTCTACATAAAAACAGATCTAATTACAGTTCCAGCTCTAAAATGGTGAAGCGCTGGACTTGCTCATCAGCTTGACCCATGCTGCTACGGGACAAAAGAAGTATTCGAATCAAAGATGCTGCTGTTTACGCCTCCTCGGCTTGTGAATATTGAGCACCAAGCATGATCCGAATCCAATACTCGGTGGAAGCTGCAGTGTGAGGGCACGAGTTTATTTGAGCTGGAGTGATTTATAATGAATTCCTCCTGTGAGGCGAAAAGCCGAATAAACACAATGTACACTCAAATATTGAATTATCAAGTGATGGCGAAATGTTCCCGGGGGGGGTGGGGGTTGTTTCTGAGTCGGTGACATTATCCATCATATCCACACATGTATGCATGTGCTTGATATGCATTTGCATAAGTGTTTGTGCATGTTAAACCGGTCCATTACTAGAGTTTACACACCATATTATGCATTTTTAGGTGGAGGGCTTATCTGCAAGTGGGCTCATTTGCTTTATATGAGGATTAAGGGTGGGGGAGTCATTTATCTTTAATCTCATCAGATAGGGCGCTCTGCAGGGTTTGCACACTGGAATCTAACATGGTAGATGCAGCCATAACACGCACGCACGCACGCACCTCTGAGCGATTAACAAGTCATTTGCATAGTGGTTGCACTAATCAGGGACAAGGCCGTAATTATACTTAGTGACAATAGCACAGAATGCTTGTTGGAGTATTTATGGATGAGTCAGTCTGAGTAACAGTCAGTACTCCAAGCACACACAAACAAAACCACAGCCGTTAGTCTGGTCGTGTAATACGGCTTCGATTACGTAATCATGGATCATAATAGAGCATAAAGCACATTAAACTTGTTGTGCGGCTAAAGCCGGTTTGGTGGAGTATTCAGTGCTTCAACTAACTAGATGAGAAATAAGCATAAAGTCAGCATGTTGGTTGGGTGTGGCTTCCCACGCTTCGGCTAAAAACAATGGCAAGGAGACTTTATCTGTATCAAATACAAGGTAATTAAATATTTAAAAAAATAGCTACAAAAAAGAACAAAGAACTAAATATACATATGGCAGATCTAAAACAGTCCAAATTTGAATTAAAGTCAGCGATGAACATATGTTTTTAGCCTTGATATAAAGTGTTGCTTCAACTAAATTATAAAAAAAAGGTTCTCTGTCACAAACTGGCACAAGGGATGCTGCTGAATTTTTGTTTGTATCTGCCCCAATTCAATTGAGGTGCAAAGGGGTAAATGGAAACCTTTACTGATTAAGCCAACTAAACTCAATTAACTCTTAAACTCTTAAAAATACCAATTGTTATTTGATTTAAAAAAAGGTATATCCATATGTTGTGGTTGGGAAGAAAATAAACTTGCCTGTTAAATAGCATCCAGTCTAAAATGTATTAATAAGAATATATTTATAACATGATATGGTATTTCCATTAGGTGGGAGTATGTGGACAAAACAGGTTAGGAACCATTGCTGTAGATTAAATTGACTAACAAGCTCAGAGCACCAAAAGCTAAATTCCTTTGACCTCCCTCCATTATACTGGCATCAGATATCTCAGAAGGACGTCTCAAAAACCTGAGCAAATCAAACCACACTATCTGCTCAATTAGATACTGCTATATATATATATTATATATATATATATATATATATATATATATATATATATATATATATATGATGAATGTCGTTTTTTTGTGATTTGGGTAAACTGACCCAAAGAATAGCAATAAAGATGTGAAAATAGAGTCATGTGATTAACATGTAAATATCCAAAGTATTGCTTAACGGTTATAGAGTAGAAACTGTTCACCATGTTTGTAATGGGTTTCACCTTTTCATACCGTTTTCACTGTCCTTAAGAAAGGACACTAAATCTGTGACACAGCACTTTAAGAAGACACTAGGACATGATGACATTTACGTTAATGCACATGGCCTTTTTTGAATAATTCCGTCAGCGAGATCCTACAAGGTTATTGGAGGTTGCCGTGTTTATATATATTGGCGGAATAATGAGTTAAATAAAGAAGTTCACTCTGCATCTCAGTTGAGTGACTTAAAAAAGGGATGAAGGATGACATGTTTATCACTTATTCAAAAAGATAAACTCGTGTTGAGATGTTTTAGCCAAAACAGCTTTTGTGAAGAGGAGAACTATGTGCAGCAACTCCCGGGTTGCAGAATGGAGAGACACAACACACACATATACACATGAATAATCACAGACACACACACACACACACACACAAACACACACAAACACACAGCACCTTGTCACAACTCTTTTTAGCTCTCATCTGAAATGAGAACATGCCCTGGGCCGCACTGGGAGAATGGAAGCCAAAGACAGAAAGAGAAAAAAAAAAAGAGAGAAGGACAGAGAGGGAAATAAAATGAAAGAGGAAAAAGCCAAAGGGGGAGAACACGCGGTGATAAAAGGCCAAACCAGGGGGGGAGGGAGGGAGAGAGAGAGAGAGAGAGAGAGAGAGAGAGAGAGAGAGAGAGAGGAAGAACAAGACAGGAGCTGTGGATCAGCCTGAAGGGTCAGCGGTGTGAGAGACTTGTGGTTCACTCTAATGTCTCAACCTCTTCCATCCCCCCCCCCCCCGCAACACCCTCCAGCAGCTATTTAACATGGAAATTGATTTAAACAGAAGCCCGAGATATCCGCAGTGGGACCTGAGGACAGGTGCCTCTAGTCAGCGGAGGAGAAGCTAATGAGAGGTGAGAGACCCGAGCCGAGCTAACAAGGAAAGCAGAGAGCACAATGAGACGGGAGAGAGGGGAGAGGGGAGGAATTAGGAGGGGAGGCGGCACGGAATTGAAGTGAAATTGGAGAGAAATGAGGGAGTCGAAATGTTATAATTTTTTCCAACTCGTGCTCCCAGCCAACTGAGAGACGAGAAATATGAAATAATTAAATAAATGAGCAAAGTGTGAGTGTTGGTATGCGAGTCCCCGTGTGTGTGGGCGTACAGCTACAGTCTACCAATGTATTCCAGTCATGCAGAAGAACTGTTAGTTCACCCCTGCGGAAGGAAAATTTATGGTATAAAAATCCAGTAAAGTAGAATATAAAATTGCTCAATGTGTAGCTTTAGCAGGAGCAAAGGTTAAAGCAGGCATTGTGTGTGAGGACTTTTGCTACTAGCTCTGAATAACTAGCAAAACAGAGGAAACAGCTAGACCTTCACTAGCTAACGCACTTCACCTTTGACCAGGAGATCAGGACAATAAAAGACGAGAAAGCTTTGATGCATAATTGTTGCACATGAAAGGAATAATGCCTTTTGAGGTGTACATTATCAGGAATAAAAGAACGAGCTGAAGGCCAGATGGAGAACAGGCGGTCGCAGCCTCAAAGTCCATTAATTCCTTATTGTGGACGCCTAAAAGGCCATAATCCTGCTTTTAACATGGTCACTTAACAAAGGAACAAAACACCAATTAGAAAAAAATAGAGAAAAGACTATTCATTTATATTTTCGTGCATTTTGCACAATTGTTTTTAACGATCCATTCAATCCGTTTCCCTGGTAACCATGAGGGTTTGCTGATACCTGAAACAACTTCATTATCATCCCTTAAAATTCTTATGCCATGGAAACTTCATCACTGCTCCAGTAAATAGGACGAGCCCACGATCTTAGAAGCAGTTCATAGAACCGATTGACTCAGCTACAACCGAGAAAGCTAACGTTATGCTAGCAAGATACAAAGTCGATAACATTACATAAAGTTGACGAACAGTAAATAACATTTCACATTATGTTTAAAAATAGGGCTAGCTAGCTATCTAGCCGTGTTATTGTCCCCAAAACAATATTTTCACGAACAAATGAGAGGCCATGAGTACTGTCGGCCCAAAGCCTGTAGAAGGTTGAATTGTAAAAGGTTTTGTAGATGATGATATACTGTATGTGTCAGTAAATTCGTTACAGTTGCTAGACTGTGGTGTTCACAGGATGAAGCACTGAGGACTACACTAACTTTTGCCATTTAATGTAGCCAATGCATTCATTTAGAACGGTGAACAGACTTTAAACTGGAACTACTTGGTAGGTGTCCATTATCAGGAATAAATGCACACCCTGCAGCCAATCATAATCGAGTATTCACCCAGTATATACTATAAGAAAAGACAAAATGGTGCGATATTCATTGTAATTTACTGCTGTAATTGTAGCAGTCAGCTGTAGCCTATAGTTTTAGCTTGACTCGTTGGGCTGTTGGAAACAACCACCTTGAGAACAAAGACTATTTTGGTAACATGGCAAGAAAACTCAAAATTAGCTTCCTGCGGTTGAAATCCAGGTATTGTAGGAAAGAAAAAAGGTCCGGGCAGGGATCTGGAAATGTTTCTGTGATGCAAAAGAGCCGACACTAATGGAAACACTTGACTTCAGTTGGCTCTAGTTCCAGCTGAGTGATATTCCTTTTACACCCATTTATTATTCATTTTGTTGAAAAAGTACCTCAGCCACCAAACCTGTTCACCTGCCTTGTTTCACACACGCATACACTAATCTTTGGCGAGGGACACCACTTCACTGTGATCCATCATCAAAGCTGATAACACCGAGCTCTGCCAACACGCAAACAGAAAGAAGAGACTGAATCTCGGCCCAGACAGGAACCTCTCAGTGTGTGAGGGAGCGCCTGAATGAGGTCAAAGTAGAGGTCCTACAGTCTTAACAGATCAAAGCAGGGAAGCGTGCAGATCATGGTCCAAACCAGTCCAAACATTCTCTTAACTTAAAACTCCGTCCTAAATGGGAACCGGTTCTAAGTAAGTGAAACCCGAAGTATTGATAATGTCCAGAGTCTGATTCCAGCTCAGTACAAAGTGAGACCCACATCAAGGCAGAGAATACAAAGAAATCTAAAGTGTGGCTACATTTTACTCCAATAGAGGCTGATCGCTCTCGTTGTCAAAAATGCAATAAAACATCATAATTAATGGAGGAAACACCAGCAATTTATCAAAAACATTTGACGAAAAAGCAGAACATAAATCTGTTTGGCGAGCAGCCGTCCATCCTCGTTAGTTTACTAATAAGAAAAGATTAACAAATGAAAGATAATACATTCTGTATTGCTTCTTAAGAAAGTCTATTTGTTTACAAACGAGAATAATGAAGAAATGTTGATTCTTTCCTTCATTAATTGTCTTTTTAATTCTCAGGAAGTAATCCAAAAGCACCAATAAGCAGGATTGATAAAAGTAATAGTATTGATAAAATCCTAAACAATACCCATCCCTACTTAAAGCTCACCCTTTCCTTTTGCAAATTGCATTGGGCCTCCCACCAATGCATCTCCAAAAATCAGGGTTGAGACAAGGGGAAAGCAACTTCATTATTTTTGATATAAATCAGACATGACAAAGCAGCGCGAGGACAAACACAAACTGATCCAGTAGCAGCAACACTCTTTGTTTCCCCCTCACGCTGTACCTGAGCTGTCTGCACATTAAAGGAAAGGCTGCCTTCAGTACAGCTCCGGTCTCATTGATCTCTGCTTTGCCACAAGGGGATATATAAGAATTCAACATGTGAACATGCCAGGTGTGCGGACACGCGGTTTGGAATATCAATGGGATTAGTGAAAGGTTCTGGCTGTCCTGAGCTTTCAGATTGTAAACTACACCAAAATACGGCCGCGTTGCTCTTTAAAATGTGATCTTGCAATTTGATAAATGTTATTTAGGAAGCATGACAGGTGTGACATTTCCCTCCCACACACAGATGTAAAGGCTCCTCTCATTCTCGCTCGCTTTCCATCACTCTCTCTCTCTCTCTAAACTGATATCCACGCACACTCACTGAAGCACTCGCTGTTCTCTTTCACTCCGTCTTTCATTAATAAACAAACCGAGATGTGCTTCCAGTCTCTTTCTTGCAGGCGGGCGCTCTCACTAACAAACGCACAGACTGGCTCTCAGAGTATCTCACTATGCACTGCGGCATCTAGTAAGTCCTCCATGGCAACCATTTCAAAAAGTAAGAATCATCCACTTTATATAGCTGGCCTAATTTGTCTGCTCCAGCCCCCGCGGAGCGCTGCCATCCGCCATGACGACTGGGCCCTGTGTGCAGACGGCACGGCACCGGAGAGAGCCGGGACAAAGTCCCTCTGCAAACGTCAACATTTAGTTTTCAAAAGTTCAGTGTTCTACTTAATAAAGCCTCAAAGAGACCTAAATAAATGTGAGGGAGGAGCATTTAGATATGAAAATATATAGCCGAGTGCTGAATCTGCCACATCTGCCACTTTAAAATGGTGCCATGATGCAGAGGAGAACATACGTAAAAGCTTTACCAACAAAAGAACTGAGCATGTGAGACAATAAATGGTAAATGGACTGTACTTGTATAGCGACCACTCAAAGCGCTTTTACATTACTAATCATTCACACACTGATGTCAGGGGCTACCATGCAAGGTGCCACCTGCCCATCAGGGTCTCTCTAATCATTCACACCCATTCATACACCGATGGCACATCCTTCGGGAGCAACTCAGGGTTAAGTGTCTTGCCCAAGGACACATCGACATACGACTGCCGGAGCCAGGGATCGAACCGCCGATCCTCTGATTGGAGGACGACCCTGCTCTCCACTGAGCCACAGCCGCCCCCGCAATAGATCACTCAGCTCTGACATGTCAAAACCCCACGACACCTACTGTGCATACAGAAGAGACACTAAACTACTGTGGCCGTATTGCATCACTCTGTAGTCTTTTTCTAACAATCATCTTAAGTTTGAAGCATAGTTAGAACTTTGATTTTCGGGGTACTGGGATGATAAAACCAAGTTAAAGGAGGCAATTCAAAGACTTTGGTTGCATTTAAAGCCCCTCTGACAGCAACAAACCAATGCACCATAAGAACATTCAGAAAACTAAGTTCACCAGAAAATAACAGTATTGTCCAATTTGAACGTCCTAAAGGTTTGGCCAACTCAAAAGCTTTGCATTGCAATAAAACACCCCCAAAAAATAGAACTCACCAGACGTAGTATTGGGGATTGGTAACCCGGCCTTGGCTGGATCTGTAGTCCTCTGACTCCAATCACAATGATTTCCTCGTTCACTTCAGATGGACGAGGTAAAACCATAATAAGAAAAATCTCCACTGAAGGCTCAAACATTACTCCTCCATCAACTTCTGTATTAAAAAAAAACATGTCCTTCTTCTCCACCCTAAACATTTCACTTCCCATTTCCCCCTTGTCCCACAGGCCACGCCCCCTTACACCTGTGACCCTGGAGGAAACGGGTCACCTGATCAGTGTGATCTATAAGAAATAACAAGTTGAAGCATGGGGGGTATTGGTGAAGTGCATCAGGGGGCTATTTCACAAAAGCAGATCTAAGACATCCAGGACAACAGAAAGAGAGTTGACCAGGTCTAGTCCGTTCATCCGGGCTTTACACGTTTCACTTTGGCCTCTTCTGGTTGGGAAACTAGGTTAAGTCAGGTCTAAGTTTTTCAGATACATGCGCGTTCACCACTTTCTTCAACAGACCATGAAGTTGATCCCTGATGTACTGATGCTGAAATGGGTAAGAGAGGTTCCCAGTACTTTAAGTGAGCAGCTACTAATGGATTTTACTAGCATTCAAAGCACAGAATATGTAAAAAAGGGAACATAGTCGCTGTAATAAATCAGCAAGAGAAAGCAAAAATATGCATTTACTAACCACTGCTTTTAATTTAAATGGTCATAATTATACCATTCAGGGAATGAGCGTACTTGTCATTTGCACAAATTATCAATTGTACACTTTGCCTTAAAAGTGAGCCGTGAAATTAAAATTTTACTCAGGAAATTAACCATGAAGATTGATTATTCATTGTTTTTTTTCTCTCCTTCACTCCCAGCAGCCAAGTGATCCCAGTAAAATAAAAGTCTACCTGTAAAAACAATATGAACAGCAGCCTTCATGATGTCAAAATAAAGCTAACAATGACCATCACATGAATATTTATAAAAATATGAAATGGTCACATTAACAGTGCTTAACTGAATGGCAATAAATACCTGTAGTATTTTAATGCAGTCTGATAAGGCAAAGTACAAGAACATTGAATAACTGTAAAAAAAAAACAAATTGGTTTCTAATCAGAGTGACTGCTGACTGAGAAGATGAGGCACCAGGATAAATGAAGCCGGTCTGTTAGCCGGTTCTGGAGCCGGCTAGCTGCACAGAATAAATCTCCATGGTAACTAATGTGCCACTACTCTTCCTGCTGTCAGGATAACTGTCAAATCTCGGTTTAATCTGTGATCTAGGTTTTTTTTTTTTAAAACAGCCCCCAGGGCTTTTACCTTGCAAGGGTCAAACCATCTAGTTTTATATAAACATATATATTCCCCTCACATTGTGGCGGTGTCACAATTTGGCATCCCTTTGCAGCTGTTTTGCATCATGTGCTTGTTTTGTGTCTTATTGTAATTTGCATCTCTTTGTAGATGTTTTGCGTCCTTCTGTTTTCTGTGTTTTGTCCCTTTGAAACTGTTTTGCATCTCTTTGTTGTCATTCTGCATCGTTTTGTGGATGTTTGGCATCTTTTTTATTGTGTCTCTTTATCTGTTTTTTGTCTATTGTAACTTTACTACATAACTTCTTAGAATTAAAGTTATCTAACATGTCAGTTTAGAAACATCCCTTCCAGATTTGTGAAAGAAAAGCTGAATATGTGACATGATGCTGAAAGCTTCCATCTTTAGTTTGGGAGGCTCTGGTGGATATTTATTAACTATGGATCAAAATATTCTAACCACTGTTGATCACTTGATTCAAAGTCTTTCAGATGATCATGATATAAAATTCAAACAATTGAAAATAGACTAATATGAATTTTACATGGTGAAAATTCCTAAATAAGTGAATCACGTGATTGACAGAAACAGGATTCTTTGGGGGGTTATTTATAATCCTTCACAGCTGTCTACAAAACTTTCTTGAGAAATTTGTTATGACAACGTGAAGTGAACAGATTAAAAAGCTGGTCACAAATATATATTTTCATAGCGACAGATTCCCATGAAAAACATAATGAAACCGGATCAGAAAGTCAACTTTTCATGAGCCAAAAAAACTGCTGCACTTTCAGTTTTGTGAAAATGCATCTTTCAGATAACCCAGTGGAGTTCTTATGTGGTCGTTTATCTTAAGAGGACGGCTAATGTGTCAAACCATAATGAAACACTTTATCATCCAATTTATCGGGAAATAAAATTGAAAATGCCCAAAATGTGAGATGCTATTTTTTCACTGGGCAGTTATGATAGTTTTCTGACAAGGCTCAGCAATCCAGCCCTGTAGTTTATAGCAAACATTTATCTATCAGAAGAAATGGTAATTTTTTTGTGATTATTCTCAGCTGCAGATTAATACGATGATTTGATGCACAGTTGATTCAAATCAGCAGGATGTTGTAGGTGAAGTTTCGCAAATAAACTAGTAACCATGTTAGCGGATAATGAAAGAACATGTGCAGAGGTGAGGCTCAATGGGCACAGAGGAATAAGATAGTAGCATATACAATTTCTAGGGATCATTCATCATGTGGGTCTTTTGGATAAAAATGATAGAAATATAAAATATCACCAGCCTTATACTTTGATTCCAACGAGGTTCACCTTTGTGCACCAGAGGCCATTCTTTTGAGCTTTAAAACTACTACTATGTGACCATAATTGTGCACCGATTGCTTATTACACCATATTCATCTTCAAAGCCTCCCCTGCACTTGTCCTGGATGATCACTTCGGGGGTCAGCTCACCCCACTTAAAGCGACACAAGCCACCTCAGATTACTGCCTCGCCTGATGAAGCAGCAGCTGATGTGGGTTCGTGGGAGGCTGATTGTCACCATCAGCATGCGATGTTCCTCCGACGGTGTGAATCCACCACGACCAGAAGATGCAAATCCAGTTCTCCACTGTATCTGCCCACAGTATCTACACCTCTAACACACACACACACACAGTATTTTAACACATTCTCCTCCACATTCTCCCCCCCCCAACCCTCCAGCCTCAAAAAGACAGCCTGGCCTGCCGTCTCTCACCTTACTCCATCTATTCTCCCACGTAGCGCTGCGTGGTGAGGAAGGGCAGACGGTGCTGCAGGCTTCTACAGCCGAGAGGAAGCATCACAGACGGACACACGGGGCTCGCTCATATTCAAGTCCACTTTTTATTGATCATTGCACAGCAACATCTACTTTCTTTTTTTTTTTTTTTCTTTCCACCCCTCGCTCTCTTTGACAGTTCATCGATTCAAACAAAAGGAGATGGCTTCCACACCATCACTTATCTTTCATTAGATTATAGGAGACACAGAAATCATTATTTTAGACATAATGGCACATAAAGGCTGAAAAATGATGTGTTTTGGATATGGGCTGTTGACGTTTCATCTCCAATGATGGTTTCTATCCTAATATCTAACGTTCTATCCTCTAAAGCTGCCAGCTTTTTCAATAAACCAAATGGAGCCTCAGACTTGGCTAATGCCGCCTCTGACCAGCGAATCGGGACACAGAAATTTGTTTTTAATACAGGAGAGTAGAGTTTTGACCTCTAAATGTAACTCAGCACCACAGGCAGCCGTAATATCATCAGTGGTAATGGTGGAAAATGGCATAGGGGGGGAATGAAATCAACAGAGGCATGATGGATGGATGGAGGGGAAGTTAGTAATGTCTGCCTCCACCCTCTGTCCCTTTCTCACATGCCGCTCTCCTCCCAGGGTCCATCTCGCTGAATTATCATACTTGGATGCTGAAGTGCTGAGAGGAAGCCAGCGTTGGTTATGGAAGTGTTGCACATTTGCGGGGAGGGTACATGTGAGTACATGCAAATAGGCCGCTGCATTAGCATTTGATATCCTCCGGGCTGCGCAGGCCGTGTGAAGCCAAGATGTGGCGGTGCGTGTGAATGTGTGTGTGTGTGTGTGTGTGTGTGTGTGTGTGTGTGTGTGTGTGTGTGTGGGCTCGCGGTGTAATCGGCCACAGCGAGATAGTGATCCACTCTCACCGGGTGGCTTTCACTCTCCAGCACTGAGTCTAATCCCACACAGCAATAAAGGCACGGATACCAAATAACACGCGGCCAGAATGTAGAAAAAGAGAATGAAATACTTGGAATGCAGATGTCACACAATTCTCCCTGAATAGGGAAAATACAGCTTGCCTTGCAGAAAGTGAACAGACACTGAATCATGTCTAATTCAAGGATTAATAGAAATTAAAAACAATTTCACAGCCGACTATAACAGGAGTGCTCATTTTATGGTGAATCAGGCTGTAACAATTAGAGTTGTTGGAAGAAGAAAGGGGGGGGGGGGGGGTCTGAGGAAGCTGTGTACGGCGGCACGCAAAGGCTTCAAGTGGGCGTCGTCGATGTTAGAAAAATAATTACATGCTGCAAAGTGATTCAATGTAGACATGAAATGTAGAAAAAGTCTCAATAAAGTGAGAGCCAGTCTCTGGTTGCTCTGGATGTCTTCGCTGTCCAGCTGCAGTCTTAGTCCCGTCTCCAGCGGGAGTCTGAGCCAGCTCCTCTCTCCGCCCCTCGCCACTTTATCAGCTGGCTCCTGTGGGTCATTTGGCAGCCGGGCCACCTCGGCACAGAACTGGGCCTCGGGCGACTCCTTTTCAACACCCCACCCCTCCCCACCCACCTCCCCACCCCCTCCCCCCACCCGAGAGCTTCGTCTGACCACCTCCTACATCCTGAGCTGCTCCGGTGTCGGCCGTCACTGCAGAGAGAGAAGGGAGACAAAAATCACAAGTGAGGACAAGTCCACATCCTCCTCTACTTTACAGCGATTTAATGGCGGATAAGGAGGTAGTGTTTGGCCCCCAAAAAGCCCACTTCTTCATTTTCATTTTAAAGCAGTGGCTGTTATAATTAAAGGTCATTTTAGCACAGCTCTTCAAGAGTAGCAACGTAATATTGTGTTAAGTAAGACATAATTACTGGCAAGGCTGGAGATTTTGGATTAATGCATAAATATTTGACAGGAACATTACAGACATGTCTCTTTTATGCTTCAAGGCGAGGCTAACAATAAATAGTTTGCATTATTTAAGAGTCAAATTTTGCTCTGAGGGACTTTCAATGTGCTGCTTTATCAACACAGTCACACTCTAAAATCCGTCAGCAGTCGTGTCAAACACTTCTTCAAACGAGCGAATGACCTTTCCATCAAAACACATCCCAGAACTGCTCTTAAACGGTTCGTTATCCAGCTTCCCTCGGCTAGAAATGCCAACGACAGCCGTGTTTCTCAAACTCTGGCCACCAAGCATTACTTTTTTTTTTTTTTTTCCAGAGCCTTCATTTAACTTTTTCCTGCCTTCAAGGCACGGACAGGACATCAGGAGGAAATCCCTCTGACAACCTCTCCTCCTCCTGCTGCTGCTGCTGCTGCTGCTGCTGCTGCTGGTTCCATTTCGGGAATCGCCAGAGTCCTCTCGCTCCTGTTTCCCGTCTGTCAAGAGAGCCTTGAGCTACGGATCCTCATTAGTCACTTTCCCTGAGACCCGACGTTGCGTTCTCCCTCGCTGAAGGCTAGCGCGGCCACACACCAATTCACAGGGCGCTGTCAAAAGCCAGGCGACTTACAGGAGCCGGGCAATCATCAGAATCAACCAACCTTTGAAATGCTGTGAATATCACCAACGTGCTGCTGCTGCATAATGTTACACCGGCTGTAGGGCCCGCAGGCGTCTGCAGCAACGCTTCTTGCACAATGGTCTTTTGGGGAAAATGGAAGATGTAAAAAAAAAAAACACGCAAGTGGTTTTGAATGTTTTAGGCTATTACCTACAAATTGTGTATACTTCACATAACAGCTTGAGATGGCTATTCTATCACAGGGGGGGATTTGTCAGTTTTTTTTTAAGTTGGTGCTGCATACAGGGACAAAGAAAATGTTCCTTTGTGGCGATTTCGGCTGCTTAAATGCACCACTAAAGGCAATAAAAACAAATATGTACTTTTGTGTCTGTACAGCAAATATGAAGCTACAACCTGTAACCGGTTAGCTTAGCATTTAAGACTGGAAATAGAGTGGAACAGCTAGCCTGTCTCTGTCCAAAGGTAACGTGGTAAAGTGTGAACAAACAACAACACAACGATTGGGGCGTTTTCTCCTCAAATACCAGAATAATAGATCTTTCTTTAACGCTGGCACAGCACTTTGGAGAAAATGAGATTTTGTTAGGTCAGACTAGCTTTTCCCCAATTTCTAGTCTTTATGCTAAGCTAAGTGGTAGCTGGCTGTTGTAGGGTTTGGCGATATTGAAATTCCCCTACTGACGACATTGCTTTAAAAAGGTAAACAATATACGAAATTATCGTCCATTAAAAGCTGCAGAGAGACGCACACATATAAAGATCTATGGACTAAAGATGCATACGTTGCAATACTCATAAGTGGCCACAATGTATGAGCAATAAAGATTATTTTACACAAGGGCATGCTGAGAACAATAAATCATTGTCTGCCCTGTTTATATTCTGTTGCCTTTGCTAAAGCCCTAAAGATTAAAGGTTGATTTAGTTTAAGTTTTGCTACAGCTTTTCTCAGTGGATGGAGTTCCTGGCAGACTTATTATGTTGGGGGGGTGAGTCTTAAGATGGGAATTGACATTCATGGCATTTCCATCTTCAGTCCCAAATTCAATCCATATTTGTTGGTGCGATCAAATAGTGTTTACTTGCCCGCACACACCTGTATTAATGGGGTGGACTAGCAGCAATCTAACAGCACCATAAATTACATTGACATTACCACAAAAACGACGAATGCTAGCAAGTTGTTACTTTTTGATGTGGTACAACAATGCAGGGAAGCATAGAGAAAGCAAGAGAAAAAGAGAAAGTAGTCTTGTTATTGTGGCCAACCAATATCATGTTGAACCATAATCTCATCATATCGCCCAAGCCGAAGCAACGTATTTATTCTATATGACTCTCTGCGAGGACGAGAGCGAGTTTCCCAAAATGTTTAACTATTCCTTAAAAAAGGCTGCTGTCTGGAGCCAAACCTGCAAAGATGTTCGGTCATAATGAATGTGGCAACAGAGTAAGATTCCAACATGAGCTCTGCTTGATACAAAAAGCAATTAAGGTTGGATTTGTTTTCATGCAAGTTTTAAGTCTTTGCAAGTTGTTTCATATTGTACAAACAGAAAAGCACACTAATGGCTGCCTGGAAGGTAAGAAAATCAATCAAGACTTGCTGCATGGAAAGTGAAAAAGAAAATGGAAGTTGTACATTAATGGGCCAAAGGATGCAAAAAAGAAAACAGCAGTATGGTTCTTTAAATTGGAAATAAACGCGACGGCCAACTAACCTGAGGTTTGTACGGGCTCACGTCTGCAGACTGTCAGTCTCCGGGCACTCAGTGACCGATAGCTGTGCCTGAAGGAAGGACAGAGCCCAAATCAATACCCTGTCTAAAAACACTGGGAGAAACTTGAGACAGATCATGCAATGTCTACAGGAGAAGATACGCTCATGCAACTCAAGCTTTTCTTTTTTGGATAACTTTGTACAGGCAGAACCTTTTAAATATTACAGTAAGCAACCTTTACACAGCAAATTAAAGAAGTAACAGCAGCTCAACTCTACAGAAGATATTGACATAGATTTGGCTTTGTTCATTTTAGCAAGAGTTGCATTTACACTATTCTAATATATTTTGTTAGTACACAGAACAGTTATTTTGGTACATAAAATCCACTACTGTATGATATTGGAATTTACGTTTTTCTTACTTTTGAGTCGATTCTTTTTTTGTTGCCATGACTGTAATAGTATTTTAAGAAAGTGTACGCATTTACCAGCAAGTTTATGTCAATGGATAAACACACTACGAAATTAAACATTTAGGGTTAGGTTACCTTTACAGTGGAGTTGTCTAGGTTATAACCATCCTCTCCATTGCACTGCCATTACTCTGTACTAAAGTAGCCGCCGCGCCAGCGTCATTCATGACAATGAGGGCTAGACCTGAATGGTGGTTTGAATTCAGTTAATTTTCAGCTATAAAGGCAATTCTCATTAACGATTACGACCACAGGTAAGAGGATTGAAAAAGTCTTATACATACCCAGGCATTCAATGCTTTAGAACTCTATACACATTAGGAAGCTATCCAGGTTATTTTAGAGGTCTTACCTCTGGGTCCTTTTTAAAAAGTATAGAAAGAGAGAGAAAGAATAAGTTGTGCTCTTTTGATAATCAATCAAGACATCATTTAGTAGGGTTAAAGTCTCCAGACGTCAATACATTCATTTAGATTTAAAATGCGGTTTTGAATGAGAAACAAATGAAAACACCTACATCTGACTGCTGAACGTTGTTTAAAAAAGGCCATTTCAGAATTTTACTAGGACAGGAAACAAATAAAGCAAGTTAAGTTTCATAAAAAACAAACTAAGCTTTATTGACAAACTGCTGCAAAACATCTTTTGGACAGATTTAGTAACCTATTTAGGCAAGCTTACACATGTAGCATAATGCATTTTATGGAGAGGGTACAGATACTAGTGGCAGAATAAGTACAGTTAGGATGTTTTAAAATATGTACAAGTGTTCGGATTGAGCTGCAGGATCCCTTCTCTTTAGAAAGAGAAGACCCATGTGGAGATTTTTGTCCCAATCCTTCTTTGTGTTACTTTGTGCATGCAGTTTATAGAGAATCAGATCACAAAATGAAGACCTGGACTGTTTTTTTTTAGCATAACACGAGGCCGTCTCTCGGCCGTGTTCTCATTTAACAAACATTTTGTCTTCAGAGTCTTAAAATTTAAAGTTTTAACATGTATAACAAATTGAGGATATGAGGACAGTCCATCTCAACAGTGTCTATTAGGGCTATATTTCAAAACTCTAAGGACAATGACAAATATTGCTGCCTAAGTCTAAATGGACAACGTTTTAGAACTATTTAAAAACAAACCATCAAGAATGAATTCCATTAACATTGATTCTTTAACCTTCACTTAATTTATGATTTTCTTTTTTGTTTCTATATTACATAATTGAATGTTTAAATGGTATTTTATTCGGCTATATTAACAGAATTTTGAAATGTAGCCTAAATGGGAATCTGCAACTGACCCTCGACAGATTCTTTGTATTTAAAAAACAACGATTCCTTAGACAAGCGGATAACGAGCCACTTATTCCATTAGAAATGACTTCTCCCAAACAGTTAAAAGAATTAAGGATCAACATTGCAAAAAAAAAAAAAAAGCCAGAGGGGGTTAAAAGGGTCAGAGGAAAAAAAAATACAGCAAAATAAATAAAAATTCAAATGAAAATGAAAAAGAAGAAGAAAAAGACGCCAACTTCTCCCCTCTAACCCGTCTAAAAGCCGCTTTGGGTGGGTGGTTGGAGGGATTGGTGGCTGGTTGGTTAGGTGGTTGGGTGGGTGGTGCGACAAAGAACGGGGAGGGAGTTCGCGGTCAAATCTCAAAAACCAGTTCCGATTTTCAGTTCCCAATTTGCTCTCTCGTATAAAGTCCAGTGTAGGAAAAAGACCAAACCAAAGACAAAACGGACAATTACTTTTGTCGGGCTGCTTAAAGCGAGAGCTGCCGTGGTAGACAGGCGGTAGTCGGGGCGACGCGTTACGGGCGGCGGGTCCGCCTCAGTACTGTCGGTATGGGTGCTCCCGGTACGGCGTCTTGGCTCCTCTGGAGGGGGGAGGGGCTTTCCCTGAAGCTGTTCGCTGGGTCCCATTCCAGTCATCCTGGCCTGGAGAGGACACACACAAAATAAAAACATTTACAATTTCATTTGGATTCAAACCAATTCAAGATTTTCACAGAAAACTAATTTGGTTAGTGGACATTATAGGCGCCTGATGGAGTTTACACTCAGTGTTTCTCACCAATCAGATTGTTGGTATCCTCCAGTAGAGTGATGGGCAATAATTAACTTTCTTAATTGGACACGATGCAGATACTTTTCCTTTTTTATCAATTCTAAAAGTTTTTTGTTAATTACATGACACCTACCAGCCACTAATATCCATTTTTTTTTTTATCACAAAACCAAATAGAAGTACAACCACATAAAAATGTTTGTGCCTCTTAGTGCAAAAATGTAATATTCCAGTATTTTTCAGGAATACTATGATTAAATAATAAGCCTGCTTTAACTTCCAAGCAGTCTTGTTTCTAATTGTTTAAAGAGGTAACTGCTTGTGGCACATTATTGACAAAAATAGTGCATCTGGCTGTATTTGTATCTAAGAATCTAATGATTGATCGGACCATCCCTACTTCAGGTTGGAATAGCATGAAAGCATTGGCAGGACTTTGCGTTGCATTGCCCGATACAAGAAAAACAGCGACTGTCTCGTAAAAATATTCTGAGAAATCTCAACATGGTGTCTTTAAAGATGCTAGTTATTGGCTTTAACTTTGAAATCTAACAGTCATTTTAGGCATGGGATCATTATAATCAAGTTCTGATAAGTCATGTATATGTTGGCTTTTTTTTAAATTAATTTTTTCATTTTTTTTGAGAAACTCTGCATACTACTGGACTTAAATAAAAGAAAATCCTAATTATATACAATTAAAAATAAGTTTTTTAAATCATTTCTATGCAGACTTTTCATATTCAGTATCCTTATCCACAGTATACAACAAGTCATCTATGTTGCCAGTGAATGAAGTGTTTCCTCACCATATGACTCGTATGACTCTGTGCTCTCTCCGTGTCCGTAGTCGTAGTATTCTGGCTCTCTGAAGGTCAAAAACAGGGCGAGAGAAAAAGGGGAAGGAAAAAAAAAAGTCATTTTTAATCTTTGAAAAAACATCAAGTAGCTGCTGACTGTAATGTCAAGGGGGGGGGATGATAATTGGCTTCCACGGATAAGATCAAAGCTCAGCTCTCTAGCATGGAACATCTTAGCGCCGGCCATCCAAACCACGAAAAAACATGAAGTACCATCATCAGTGCTGAATTGTGTCTAAAAAAATAATGTTTCTGCCGCTCTCATATCACTTTGAGGGGAAACTAGCAACCAGGCAGTGTGTGTGTGTTTTTGTGTGTGTGTGTGTGTGTGTGTGTGTGTGTGTGTGTGTGTGTGTGTGTGTGTGTGTGTGTGTGCGTGTGTACGTGCACTCTGTGAGAAGCAGGTGAAAACCAAAGAGACGTCTGATTCACTCACGTCTGCGGCTGACTGTAATAGCTGTCGTATGACTCGTACGCCGGGTCTGTGTAGCTCTCATCGTAGCCCTGGAGAGGGAGAGGAAACAAGAGCGAGATTTAGGGAGAGGCTTGTTCATGATTCATGAATGTCAAGATGTCCCCAAAGCACTACACTTGTACTAAAGCAGAGACACACGCTCCACCCGGTGTCTAAAGCGTCGGAAATCACTTATGTTCGTGTTGACGGACCAGCAGTGCGAAGCTAACAAGAGCGCCAAGAACAATCTCATTGAGGGGAGAGACGTGTGGGAGAGGTAACATTTATCTACGTTAAACCTCGACAGGAAAACTCCTCTTTTAGTGTCCCCCCCCATATGTATTATAATAACTTGTGTTTAATATATCCAAATTAAAGTCTTAAACAGGCCCTATCATGCTATTTTTCGGGTGCATATTTTTATCTCAAGTTACAGTTACAACATGTTTACATGCGTTAATGCTCATAATCATCCTTGTTTTTCTCATCCTGGCTGTCCTGCAGCACCTCTTCTCACCCTCTCTCTGAAACGCTCCATTGTAGCGCTTGCTCCTCTTTCCAGAAAGCAAAGTCTGCTCTGATTGGTCAGCTAGCCTGCTCTGTTGTGATTGGTCAAAGTTTCACATTTCAAAGAACTCTTTTGTTGTTATAGGGCCAAACTAGCCGGAAGGAGTTTTACATCACTTCCGTAACAGTATGACCTCATAAAGTTACATTGTGACCTCATAAAGTTATGGAAGTGAAGGAGAGTGACTCTACGGACCTTTTACATGTACAAAAAAATATATAACACACTACATAAGAGGGAAAAAGTGGAAAAGCATAATAGGGCCACTTTAACATATCTTTTGTTGTATAATAATAATTGTGACGAGGACATATAAACTTAATGGATAAACTAAAACTACCCTTCTCTGGTTCTTGTACTCACATAATCCTCGTAGCCGTCGTTGGATGCAACAGGGGTGTGCTGGTGGGGGGGTGGGTGTGCCATCCTCTGCGGGGTCCGGACGCCGGGGGCCGGGCACGGGGTGCCGAGGCTCCCCTGGCGGGTGCTACTGGGGGTCCTCCTCGACCTGACGGCACGCCCCTCACCGCTCCACCTCTGGATGGGCCGCCTCGAACCACACCTCCCCTGGCGGGAGCACCGCGGGGTGGCATCCCCCTCCCCCTGGAGAAGAGAGCGCTGAGTTAATGCTGGGTTCTACTTGAAGGAGTAGTTCTGGGAAATATGGTTATACGCTTACTTGACAAGAGTTAGACGAGAAGATCAACACCATTCTCATGTCTCCATGCTAAATATGAAGCTTTAAACCAGTTAGGAGGCAGTTAGCTTAGCATAAAGACTAGAAACAGATAGAAAGAGCTTGGCCTGCTCTGTCCAAAGGTAACAAAATATGCTCCATCTTGTTTGTTAATTAGTGAGCTTGAGACAGAGCCAGGCCATCTGCTTCCCTGTTTTCAGTCTTCATGCTAAGCTATGCTAAGCTAAGCTAACCTAACCTATCCTCCTATTAGCTCCAGCCACATTATTTACGTACAGACATGCAAGTGGTGTTGAGCTTCTCATCCGACTCACAGCAAGAAAGTCATTACAAAAAAAAAATGTGTTTGCCAAAATGTCAAGCTATTCCTTTAAAAAAATCTGCAAACATGTTTAAGACCTTTACACAACAGGGTTGTGACAAAGAAACAACACAGAAATGACAGCCAGGACCAAATACCAGGATCCTATTGAACCAAAGAAGTGTCTCGAAGTCTGTCTGAGGTTCATTTTCATATAGCGGAAGCTACTGTAAGATATTTTACTGAGTTTCCGTTTAGCAAAACTCTCTGATTGATTTCAGTTCCCTCTGGTAAACAGAGTATATGTCTAGGGCTTTTATTGTGAAAGGTAAGAACAGAAGGAGTGGCTCTGGCCTGCTTTGCCTATGTTGAGTTTGAATTGACGCATAAAGTTTGCTGTCTTGGTTTGCACTAAGGACCCTACCTGTTGTTGTATGCTATGTATGGTGTATTTCTTAATACGTCTGATTGGTTGATGCCTTTAAACGCTTTGCAAAAGTTCAGTAAAATCAGCGTCATTCCTGAAAAACACAACATCGCTTTTTCACTGCATAATATCGACTTTATAAAAAGGCCTTTACACTTTATGATTCTTTTTAAACTAACATGAAGCGACAGTTTAGGGAGCATTATTTGTCTGACCGGTTATTGATCTGTATTCCTTGATATTCCTTCATCTCACAGTAGTTGTTTCTCGCATCAGCATGTACTCTATTCTCGACGAGTCAGAAGTATCTCTTCTCAAAAAATGCTTCCTCAGCATAAGTACCCAGAATACACAAAAATGAGTAAATATATTGCTGCTTCAAAGCTTACTCAGCATTCTCATTGATGCAAACATATGGTAAACAGATGAACAACAGTGTCTTTGTATTTATTAAGTGACCTAGCAGCGGTTATATAAGAAACCCTGTGTGTGTGTGTGTGTGTGTGTGTGTGTGTGTGTGTGTGTGTGTGTGTGTGTGTGTGTGTGTGTGTGTGTGTGTGTGTGTGTGTGTGTGTGTGTACATGTGCGTGTTTGCATCTCCACACCTGTGTGCTCCACCAGGAGGGACTCCGCGGCCCCTGACCGGAGGGCCCCCTCGGACTCTGGCTCCGTGCTCCTGGCCTCCGTTCAGGTAGCTCATCTCCATGAACTGCTCTTGGCAGATATCATCCATCATATCCTACACACACACACACACACACACACACACACACACACACACACACACACACACACACACACAGAGGAAGAAAGTAAAAAAAGCACAATTACAGAGCTGCGAACAAACATGGCGTCCTAATGGCTGACAGAGCGAGTGGAGGAAAAAGTCTCGTTGCCAGTGTCTCTCCGTGAAAGCACAAAAATGTAAATGACTTCTCCCTTGCTCTCCTCGACAAGTCTGGTGTGAGTGCATCAACGGTGACATTACTACATCCTCCAAAAAAATAAAGTTGGGTCGGCTTTAGTGAGGCCGCCTGTCTGAGCGGCACAAATCCTGCAACACAATCCTCCGCCTTTCTTCAGGGAGCAATCACAAAAAAGGGTGCTTCGCTGTGACCCGATCGATTCCTTTCTCATAAATCAGTCCCAGGGAAACGGTGACCGAGCTCTAACGATGGAGAAAAAGACGTGTGTGTGTGTGTGTGTGTGTGTGTGTGTGTGTGTGTGTGTGTGTGTGTGTGTGTGCGTGTGCGTGTGTTTTGGGGGGATCAGGTGCACACTAGAATATGCAGCTCAGACGACAGCTTTCAATTCATCTGCTGCAAACAAACACGAGCCTCTTGACTGATTAGAGATTCATCTGAGACGAGGAGCAGCGGGACTGCAGCTGCATGTAAGAAGCCAAGGTGACACGTCTTTTACTCATCAAGGCGTTTGGATTAATTAAGTTTCTATAGACGGAATATTCTATAGAAACTTTAAAGACGTTAAAAAAAAATGGATCCACAAACCCTTCACATAAGATCAAGGCTGTGCTTTAGATATACAGATATACAGTGGGTACGGAAAGTCTTCAGACCCCTTTAAATTTTTCACTCTTTGTTTCATTGCAGCCATTTGCTAAAATCGAAAAAGTTCATTTTTTCTTCGCATTAATGTACACTCAGCAACCCATCTTGACAGAAAAAAAACAGAAATGTAGAAATCTTTGCAAATTTGAAACAAAGAGTGAAAAATTTAAAGGGGTCTGAATACTCTCGGTACCCACGGTATAACAAAAAAGAAAAAGATGAGGAAGAACAAAAGCCTTATGAAACACCTGAGGTGGAGTGGAGGTGATACATAAAACATTTCCACCAACAAATCACATCCTGCTTTTTTTATGGGATGGCATTTATTAAAATATGGCCTGCATCCAAATAAAGGCCTGATGGATTATGGTCTTAAATTGTAACGACAGCTTCTGCAGGGGACCGTTTTTTGTGTGTGTGGGGGGGGGTACATCACACCTGCTACATCATCCCATTCATCTCGCTTTTGACTCTCTCTCCTGTAGCACCTTGAACACTAATTATAAAAACGGGGGCCTCCATTGGCCCCGGCTCTGACACCAGACCGTTGTTAGAGCTCCGTGGGTCTCTGCAGCACCAGACCGGGTTTTTGGCCCGAGCTCAAGAATCTCTCAGCTTAAAACTAATAAAATAAGCCGAGGCCACGCGGGGTGACCTCTGCCACGGATCTGTCTGGGAGCCCAACATCTCTGAGATGATTCTCCCAGAAGAATGGGGGTGTAACTCTGCAGACATAATGAGAGCAACCAGCCTCCTCCTCTTAAAAGGGAGACACTAGAGGTGAATAGGGATAAAACAATAACTCATAGATATCGCCATGAAACTTCCCCTGTTGGTTACTTTCATTAAGGTAATCATATTTTGCATTGCAAGTTTTCTGAAATGTTATGTTTAAATATGCAAATAAGGCTTACTCTTAGGTGGTATGTGCTAATTTGCACACATTTTCGAAGAAATTGGATGAAGTTAGGTTCAAATTCCTTCATTTTGTTGACATGTTAGAATCAAATGTTTTTACTGAAGAAAATCTATTTTTTTCACTCCATTAATCAGGAAATTCTGTCAATAGACAAAGAAAAATCAATGGTTGCCATAATTTAAGGAAATAAATCAGACTATGACTGAATGAAGTGTGGGGGGGGGTTTTTTTCAACCTTTTCCCCCCAATTTAAGCTTCTCAATTTAGACAATTTGGTTCTTTCTCTTATATGATAGTGATTCAATTGTTTGAGATTAAGGCTGTTGATATATAATCCCCAAATAAACACCAAACAATTAGTCTAGATAATATTTGGCAGACTAATTGGATAATGAGAGTTCAATTTGTAGAGTTAAATTGTCATCTAATCAATTAGACTCGAAGAAGACAACTCAAATATTAATATTAATTCAACCATATCTGTCAGTCAATATGCTGTTACAAATAAGGATCAGCTTTGATTTACATCTTCAGCTTCATAAATCATTCACTTTAGCCTCCGTCCGCTTGTGTCGATTATCAATATTGTTGACATTTTACAGGCCAAATGATGAATTGAATACAAAATCAACATGCTCATTTATGCCACAACATGATTACATCACTACTAACAGACAATCCAACAGACAACAACAAGACACAAGCAGGCAAAGAGTCGGTACTCACTGGAAACAGGAACTTCTTGACCTCCTCCATGGCGTGCGCCATGCGCAGGTAGGCCTCGGGCACGGGGGCGAACACCTCGATGAACACGTGCAGCTCCATGGACAGGTGGGCGTACTTGGGCTCGCCGCCTTTCCTCAGCCCCTCCTCCTGAGACGAGAGGAGTCAGGGAGTCAAAGAGAAATGAATCATGCGAGGAGTAATCGCGTTGGGTCCGCCTCAGAGGGCGACGGAGCGTTTTGTTTGGCGTTTTCTCTTCCTTTATGCAGCTTGATAATTACATCTAAGAGGTAGATAAAGAGTTTAGCGGGATATCCTGAAGAACCCTGGAACAGATGTGCGGAGCGCGGACGCCCTTGGCTTGGCGTCGACGTTCACCCCGAGCTATCCTGACTGCCAGTCCACGCCATCTGGCCTGACACCTCTTCTCAAGTAGAGGCCAGGTGTGTTATGGCTTCAGGTGCCCTTCTCACAGGTGTATACCCACCAGATGTGTGTGTATATGTGTGTGTGTGTGTGTATTACCTTGGATTTGTCTCTCATGGATCCTTTGCCCAGCACGGAGATCTTGGCTCCGGTCTCCTCCTGCAGACGTTTGATTGTGTTGCCCTGAGGTCCCAAAATCTTCCCCACGAAATTGAACTAACGGCAGCAAAGAGAAGAAGAAAATGAGCCTGACAATTAACGAAGAGGTTTAATAGCAAGAGAGTGAAAGAGCCATCACTGTCGGGGGGGTTCTCTTACTTAAGTGGTGGATTTAGCAGAGGAGGTCGATATGAGCCCCCGAGGGCGTAAACAACCGTCGATTATTATTCACTCCAATCATCCGAGCACTGAGCCGGAACTAACTTGTGATAAAAACGTGCGTCTTTTACCTCCTCAATCTTTGAACAAAGTAATTATATATAAATATAAATATATACACGTGTCCAACAATTAGCTGTCATTGCTAAACGTATTTAGCAAAGAGTTGCCCCCAAAGGAAGCTGCAAAAGTAGCTTTTTTTGGGAATCCGAAACTAGCTGTGTCATCCCAGTCCGTCCAACGTCTTAGTCCACTGGCCAAACTCCTACATCATATCGATCTGATGCTAAGATCTTTGCATCTTTTTCTGTTTAACTATTTTGGTAAACATCAAAAAACTGAGCTAATCCTAAATATAACTGCCGCCACATAAACGTAGGTGACAAAAACTGATGCAAATAAATGTATCAACATGCAAATAAAGCGCCATGCAAATAGGGATGTGTTGTGTGAGTTTATCAGGACTCTTTACACCCTCACATGTCATAAAGCGTCATCTTAAAATCACCAACTTGTGTGAACCAGATTCAGATTGAACTGTCATGGATGAACACACGTGAGGTTACATGATGAATCAGGACTTCACCCTGAATGGAAACATTTGCAGACGATCCAACCTTCTCCACTCAGTGTGAGTTACACTGCTATATGTAGCTATCGTAACCATGGAAATAATAACATTTTGATCCTTTTTGAGACTTTTTTAAAATACGCCAGTACCGGCTGTAATTATACTCTGGAGCTTAAGGATCAAGGTTGAGAGGAGTGATTTGAGACTCCCAAAGTAACCCCATGGCTTCGTGTAATTGAAACCCAGCTGCAGGATGAATTAAATCAAGAGGGGGGGCGTTCACGGTGGAGAAAAAAAAGACTGGGTCGAAAAAGAAAGCTCACCTTGGGGTACTGTTTGACAGGTATGAGCACTCGTTCCTTAAGTTTGATGTTCTTTGTTGTGAAAAGGTCCAGGTACGCTTCTGCCTCCTTTTTAGTCTCGCCTTTCTGGATTCTATCGATTTCTAGAAGGGGAGAGGGATCGGTTCAGGCAAAGCGTTCATGCAATCAAAACAGGATTCAGAAGAGGCAACGCACACGTTATGCAAAAGATTTATGGGAACTCACATTATTCAGTACGGTTCAAACTTGGCAACATTTTTATTCAAAATGAACGCCTTTTGGACACACAACTTGTTTCAACTTTAGTTCTAGGCATTTTAGAAAAATCCTAAAAAAAACCACTTTATATTTTCAATCCAATTTTGCCTGATTTTTAACTTAGACAACTTTACATCTTTTTGACTGACAATCAGAGTTGACTGGCTGCTTCAAGATGAACACAAGATGACGAAAAGAGTACATGTGATGAGTTTCATTTAGCACATTGTTTGTGATCTGGTCCTACATCCTGAACTGGAGCTGAAACAGTTAATCAATCCGTCAACTACTTTGATGATCAGATAACCGTTTAGGTCATTTTTTTTAACAAGAAAAAACTCCAAACAATCTCTGCCTGCAGCTCCTTCGATGTGAGGATGTGTTCTGACATTGGAAACACAATCTCGTTGTTTTTTGGACTTTTGATCACACAAAGATGAGACACTTGAAGACATCACCTTGGGCTCTGTGAATCTAGGATGTGGTCTCGGGCGATTTAGCGATCACATATCGATATCATGACATGAGACTAGATATCGACTTAGATTTTGGACATCGTTTTATGACATAAGTGATGTCTTTTCCTGCTTTTACAGCCCGATACAGCAAAGTGATATAATTTTCTGAACTAACCAGACTGTTCAACTTAGTCAACAATTTGTCAACTTAGTCTTTATATCCACATTTCTAATGATTAATTATCAAAAACCTCATTGTATAAATATCTTGTAAAAGCACAAATGATCAAACCTACAATATCGATTGGGTCAAAAATAACGTGATATTTGATTCTCTCCATATCACCGAGCCCTATTAATGAACATATTTTCACTATTTGACACTTCTAAACAATATAAATAATCAAGAACATAATCATGACACTTATCAATAATGAAAAATAACCTTAAACCGTAGTTTGGCACCACAAACCACAATTTGCACAAACGTGCAGGTGTTATTTTGAGAACCAGCCATCAGCTCTTCCCCTTCACCTCCTGTCACATCAGCACCACCTCGTCTCCAGCACCCAGAGCACCATCACATCACTCCATCTCAGCACACCGCCCTCCTCGCTGCTGGCCGTGACCACTCCAGAGGCTGCCATGTGCAAAACATGTTAGCTCCTGCCACAGACTACCAGCTGCAGATGGAGGGGTTGTCAAACCGTGGGAACCCACAGCACCCAGTGCTCTCTCTGGATCAATTTCACTTTCAATTTCAAGGATGGCACCTAGATAGAGAGCAGCATCACCACCACAGGTACCTGAGATACTTGATTGGAGCAGCTTTGCAGGAAAATCTAGCCTCTGGGAGAGCACATGGGCAACGCTGACAAAACTGAATTATCACAACCAGCAGCTTCCGACACTTAATATCTATCTTATTATCTTCTAATGCTGTTCTCTGTATTTTTAATTTCTACAGCATCAGTACTGACTTTCTGGCTATCTCACACTACCTCCTGGAACACACCGCTCTCTAACAATTTTATTATAAGAAGTCTTATTATAATAACAAAAATATACAGAACATATCCACAATAGGAGAATGCTTTCAGAGCTACAATCAATAAATAACTAAAACCAGAAGGCAGTCTTTTCATGTGTCCCCTCTCTCTCTCCAACAGGAGCTGCAGCCTCTTCTTGCTCAAGGACACTTCAGCAGCGGGGTCCTTGAAGGTCTCTCTCCAGACCGCTTTGAGACCCCTGGTCACGGGTACTGGCGCACATTCACAGCGCGCTGGCGCAATGCACCTGCCACACATGGGCATCAAACACCCGACCCACAGACGATGCGTTTGTGCGCAAAGAGTGCAGAGAGTTTATATTATTTTTTTTTTATGGTTTTGTTTTTCCAAGTTTAACGTTGCATCACACATGAGATGGATGGAAATGAAAGTGCGTCTCCCTGTGCGCAACTCATCCAGGAGCAGTCCACGTCCCGTCCGTCCCCACACACACACACACACACACACACACACACACACACACACACACATGGCAGTAACAGCGGTGGAGGTGTGACATTTATTCACCCCCCCCCTCTCTCTCTCTCAGACCCCAGGTATACAGCCCCCCCCCCCCAGAATAAACACCGTAAAGACGGGACTACCTGCGTTTAAAAGTTTCATGGCGTGCGTAAACGACGAGTCCAAGCTGTCCTTCTCCGCCAGCAGCTCGGGGAGATATTTCTCGTCGTTCTCCATTTTGAGTTTAGATGATGGAGAGGGGGGGGGGGGGTATTGGGAGGGGGGGGGGGTGGTGGTGGTGAAGGTGGAGGTGGAGGTGGGGAGATGGGGGGGCGGGGGGGGAGGGAGAGAGAAGTCACTTTGTGTACAAAAAAAAAAAAAAAAAAAAAAAAAAAAAAAAAAATATATATATATAAAAATATATAAAAATCCCAATAATAGAAAAAAAAAAAAAAAAAAAAAAGTAGTCCAGTTATGTAACTACGGAGCGTCGAGGAGCGTCTGCGCTGCGTTTGGGTACCGGGGCGTTTCTGCGACGGACGGATCCAGAGGCTGCTCCGTGTGTGTGTGTGTGTGTGTGTGTGTGTGTGTGTGTGTGTGTGTGTGTGTGTGTGTGTGTGTGTGTGTGTTTTTCTTTCCTCCCTCAGCTGACTGGAGGTCCCTTCTTTGCAGCAGCACAGACTGGACGGGAATGGGAGAGAGCAGCGGTGGAGCCGGTGGACAGTGATCCGACGCGCTCCAGCCGGCGGAAATGAGCTCAGATCTGACGCCGCCTCCCGGAGTCCTCCAGCAGAGATGATCCGTCCCACCGTCAGATGTGTCGGTGATGGTGTATGGGTGTGCCCGTTCTCCTGATGTTATAATAAAGAAAACATGTCCTGGTATAATAAACTGAAACTCAAATGAGAACTTTTGCAATGATATGTGTATGTCAGAGGCAGAGGCGCTCAGGTGAACTAATTAATGACCATTTATGGTAATTAGGGTTTACTATATTATAGACAGATGAACTTTTTTATGTAGATTATTCATCTCATGTGTTTTATGAATCATTTCATACGATATTGTTAGATTATTTAGAGAAACTGATTGGATCAGTAGTATTGAAAGTTTTGTCTAATGGAGTCACAAAAATGCCTTAATCTTGATTATGGAGTTATTTTCCATTTTTGGAATTATCACATTATCTCACCTGAGCGGAGTGACATGAAAATTGGAAATAAACTATGAATTGTTGTGTTTTAGATAGATAGATAGATGGATAGATGGATAGATAGATAGATAGATAGATAGATAGATAGATAGATAGATAGATAGATAGATAGATAGATAGATAGATAGATAGATAGATAGATAGATAGATAGATAGATAGATGGATGGATGGATGGATGGATGGATGGATGGATGGATGGATGGATGGATGGATGGATGGATGGATGGATGGATGGATAGATAGATAGATAGATAGATAGATAGATAGATAGATAGATAGATAGATAGATAGATAGATAGATAGATAGATAGATAGATAGATAGATAGATAGATGGATAGATAGATAGATAGATAGATGGATAGATAGATAGATAGATAGATAGATGGATAGATAGATAGATGATAGAGATAGATAGATAGATGGATAGATGGATAGATAGATAGATAGATAGATAGATAGATAGATAGATAGATAGATAGATAGATAGATAGATAGATAGATAGATAGATAGATAGATAGATAGATAGATAGATAGATAGAGTTGAATCCATTCTAGACAAACATAAATCTGTGTATAGAAACTAAACTACAATACGATCATATTCCAAATATATTATATATTGAGTTGTTATGTAATATAACACATCTTCATATCAAGTGCGTATTAATTGGTATGTATAAGTTAATGACGATAACACATCTTCAGTGTTTCATTTGTTAATATAACGGTTCACACAGTGTGTCATGGGGGATGTGGTACGCTGCTTTCATTCCAGGCTCTCTACTGCCCCTTAGTGGCAGAGCTGATCATAACAAAGAGCATGAGTCTGAAACTGTTGCTGATGAAACTGGGTCCATCAGAAGAAGCCCTTTTTTGTTGTTGTCCATTCTCCTACATTTTCCCTCCCCCACTTCCATTGAACACTAATGTGAGAATCGTACAGAGGAGAATATTTGGAGCGAACTCTAAAGGATTGATTTGTCCGATCAGACGCTGGTAATGAACCTGTCAGGTCGCTGAGTGGAGCACAAGAGGTCAGAGGTTAGAGCTGGCCTAATGCATACAAATCCAGAGCAGATCATCCCATGTGTATTGGGTCTTTAAGCGTATACAGTAGTGTGCAGTATGTGCAGGCGGTTGCACTTTGAACAAACAAGTCCATTGCCGGAGTGAAAACCATTACAATCGACCGCGGCGGTATCCATGAATGCATCTGCTCAAAACAAATGAAGGCAAATATGGTCTGCGATAAACTCTTATGGGAGGGCCGAAAAAACCTCGCTCTAACTATCAGCGTTCAGCTTGATCTATCTCTGACCGTTACAGTGTTATTAGTGTTGGGGGGTCCCGGGTGTCCCGGGTTATTTTTAGGGGGGGTTGCAAGGTTGTCTTGCCTCCTCTTGTCATTGACAGAATGGATAGACTGTGAGCTGAATTTCAAATCGGCTCATAAAAAAGGAAGAGTTACTTCTCTTGGCAGGTGGAGGGGTTCCAATCCGATGGCATTTGTTATTGGAGTTATTGTTATTGACTTTTACTGAAAAGCATTTTTAATAAACCAACTGTAAATATCTTGTTCTATCTATATAATATAATATACCGGTATAATTGAATAATAATAAAATACTATTAAAGCAGCAGCATCCTCCACATGACCGCCCACCCCCAGCCACCCCCCCCCGCCCTGCCCCACCTTCAACCCCCCCCGACAAGGTGTCCTGGTTTTCCCAAATGAAAATATGGTCACCCTAGTGTTATTAGTGTTGGGGGGTGGGGGTTGCAAGGTTGTCTTGCCTCCTCTTGTCATTGACAGAATGGATAGACTGTGAGCTGAATTTCAAATCGGCTCATAAAAAAGGAAGAGTTACTTCTCTTGGCAGGTGGAGGGGTTCCAATCCGATGGCTCGCACTCTTGCCTTCTGCTTGTGTGGACTTCCCCTGTCCCCTAACATACAGAGCCACAGTCTGGGGTAAACAGGGGCAGATGGAAGGGGGTAAACACCGGGGTTAGGCTTATATGAGCCGCTGCTATTCCAGATCTTTGCATCTGACCATTTTTCATGCAGGAAAGACTTGAAAAAAAGTGGCAAGGATTCAGTGCTCCCCTGGAGTTTTGTCCTTGTTTGTGCAGAGGAGCCTGCAAAACAGCATTTAGAGTATCATGGGACTCTAAAACTCCACAAATAGTCAGCTAATAAAATTCTTAGGAGCTCCTTATGTCAGGTTTCACTGCATTTTATTACAAACTGCAGTATATAAGACCAGAGTCATACCTGCTTTTGGCTCTGTGAGGCTGTAAGTATTTATGCTAACATCAGCATGCTAACGTGCTCCCAATGACAATGTGAAAACGCTTCTGTTTGGCAGCAGTAATGTTTACCGTGTTCTCTATCATAGTTAAGCATGTTTGCATCCTAATATTTGCTAATTAGCATTAAACATCAAGTATGGCGCTAGATGAAAAGATAAGAGGTCATCAAAGGGATTTTATTCTGAGGGGAACGTGAATGTGTTTACGAAATTTCATGGCGATCCATCCAATAGTTGTTGAGAGAAATCACGTTGGCACTAGTGGAAGACTCTGAAGGTCACCACAGTAGTTAGGATTCATCCTCTGGGGGCCGTGAATGTCTGTACCGTATTTTCATGGCAACCCATCCTACAGTTTCGGAGAGATCACCCTAAAAACAAAAGTGCCAACTTCATTTTGGGGCTATAGCAACCTTTAGGAAATCACCAAAACCAATTGGATTCTTCCTCTGGGAACCATGACTCTCTTTACAAAATGTCATGGCAACACATCCAATAGCTCTTGAGACATTTCACAGAAAATCAAAAGTGTCATCTTCATTTTGGCAGTTTAGGAACATTCAATAGATCACCTAAGTCTGAAGGATTCTTCCTCTGGGAACAATGACTCTCTGTGCAAAATGTCATTGCAACACATCCAATATTTTTCGTGACATTTCACCAACAAACAAAAGTGTCAACTTCATTTTGGTGCTTTAAGAACATTCAAGAGATAGCCTAAGACAGTAGGATTCATCCTCTGGGAACCATGACTTGATATGTGGAACATTTTATAACAATTTATCCAGTAGTCAATCCTGAGTATGGCCAAAAACCTACCACAACGCAGTCAAATGATCTTTTCTGGTCAGAAAAGGGAAGGAAAATAAATGTGATCATGGTCCTCTCATCAGAGGAGGCCCTAAAAGGATGATATGCAATGTTAAGTAATTTGGCTGGCATCCATATTGTCTACAGTAGTTCTTAAATTGACAATAGTTCAAAAAAGAAAGATAAAATGTAAGCGGAGGAGAGTTGAATTAAAGGAGAATGGGGGATGTGTAAGCTTAAATCCTTTAGTGTCACGCTCTCAGTGGAGGGCTTTCCTGCTCTTGGGGCGATTTAGGCAAGAAAGCATGCGAGACAGAGAGAGAGAGATAGCTGGGTTCAGACTGAGGGTCACGCTCAGTTTAGCATCGCTACGAGGCCAGAGAAACCTTCTTTTCCCCGTGAAAGCTTTCAGAACTGTCACACCTGCTTAGGTCTGTAACACCTCCATACTTCCCCCTTCCTCTTCCTCAATCTCCACCACTTCCCACCCGCCCTCCCTCTCTTCCTCACCACCCACCAGAGGAAACAAGCTCTCCCTCCATCCCTTGTCCCGGTCATACGGAGGCATCTGCACCTGGGAAAGTCCTTGGAAGATTAAATTAAATTGAGCCCTGCAAATGCGTAAACATTTACATACATGGTTAGATTTTTCGTTAAGACCTTGTATTTGTAAAATTACCTGAAGCATTACGTTACTCCTCTGCAAACTAATATTTGCATTGGAGGAATCTTGTTCCACCACTTGGAGACTCTTGGAGTTTCCAGGAAAAGCCATTAGGGAGGGCACTTACATATTTATGATGGTCCTGCAAAAACAGGAAAAGAAAAAAGGCACAGACTCAGCAGCCCAAAACTTTAATGTATCCGCTTAAGAAACCGGAGGGCAAAGAAAACATGGCAGGTGCAATCACAACGTCTTTTGCTTCTATAAATAAGTAATGTGACATTTCAGATTGTGTTATTTCTGACAGAGCTGAGATGGATTTGGGGAAACGACTCCTGTTTTCTCCCATTTTAAAAAAAGTAGCAGCAGAAATGTAAGAAAATGTGAGAATACTTTATGCCCTGATTACTCTGCCCTTTAAACCCTTGAAATGTATCAGGGTTCTCGGTAGAACCACTGTGGTGGGGTCTTGAGGAAATCCTTGGAATATAAAAAGGATTCTCTGTAGAACCACCTTGGTGGGTTCTTGTTAGCGCCCTTATGCCGTGTTCACACCAAAAGCGAAGCGAATTTTTCGCGCGTTCAGTTTACATGTAAAGTCAATTCACAGACGCAAATATACGCGAGTAGACGCGAACTCGAGCCTTGCGTCGCGAATGAGGCGAAATTGCGAAATTCGCCTCATTCGCCAGAGTTGAAATATCATGCGAAATATCAGCATCACGCGAAAAATTTGCGTGACGCTGTGTTGCGAACAGCCAATCAGCATTGAGATTCTCCTCCTGTCACTCTGTCATCGATCCGAGCTCCGTTCACAAAACAAGCTTTTTAAAAGTGATTTCCTTGTCGTCTTGCAGAGAGAACTAACAAAACATGAATTCTCACTTTTTACAAACAACCATCATTGTGTTGTTATTTCGGCGTCCCTTTTTGTACATTTATTATAATTAAATCACAGTAAAATAGTTTATTTTCGGTCCACACAGCTGTAGTAAACCAGCCGACGGGTGGCTCGCTGGATTCAGTGAATACGGCGCCACCGGATGATGTTATGAACCAGACAAGACGGCGTTTAGTTTCCCGGGATATCTGGGACTGCCACAACGAGTATAAAGCAGATATAGTAGTTATTTCTAGTTATTTCTTGCATGGTTGATGGCGGAAATAAATGGATGAGTTGACAACAGTTTCCATGGAGATAAGCCCCTCCCCCTCTCCGGCGTCTAGCACGAATGAAACGAATAAACACAAATGGACCTGTGAGTAAACTGACACGAAGACGGTGTGAACACGGCATGAGAAGGTAGAAAGGTTCTGGATAGAACGTCTACAGAGGATTATGGGTTGAACTATTACTCCATAGAGAGTTATCTGCAGAAACTCTGAGGCCACAATCTGGGTGGAACCTTAAACGGAAATGGTTCATGGTGGATTCTCGGTAGAACCCTCTTTAAGCTGGGTTGAAAGGTGAAACCTTTACAAATTTATCCACCAGAAACCAATATGGGTTCTCCCAGGAGGAAAAGCCGAAGAACCCTACATTTCTCTAGTAAGCAGCTTCATTTCTAAGACACCAAAACACACTATAAAAAGTTGATTCATGCAGTTTTTGTGTAAAAGTTTAAGAGGTTTTATTCTATTTTTTTTTAGAATAGTAGTATAACAATATTTCATTTATGTAGTCAACAACTACTTCTGTTTAGCACTGTGTTCATATGATGCATAGTTTCTTATCACCTACTATTATACAGCTCGCTTCTTTATCACCAGACCCAGTGTTCTGCGAGGGACACATCTCTGTACACAACTGTGTTACATCATAAAGCTGACTACCTGGCCGGTATCCCAAACATTGATTTATACTTTACAAGAATGATATCGTCTGATTTGTGCTGAAAGAAAATAGGCCGCCTTTTGAGCCCAGGGGGGCAGAGGAAGGCCTGGATCTGATTACTCACATCCAAGGCTTTCATTCGTTATTTCCATCAATGTTCTGATTGTTCTCTGAGTGCTGTTTTTTTATTGTTTTGTCTGTGTGTCTTCTGGTGTAAACAAGTGTGTGATTTATATGGAACATACTTCACACTCCGGGGTTCTCCCTCTCTCCTTCACGCTTTACACTCTCCTGCTAAAGACACACCTACAGTATTGATTTATGATACCCGGTCGCATTCATCCAAATGAAAAGCCAATGGGTGTTTATAGACACATGTATATCTTCACATAACGCCCTGTGGCTCGTTAAGTTTTTATATCCAGTGTTGCCTCTGGGAGATCGCTCAGGTAGCAGTTTGCATTCAACCCTGGTTCTGTGTCATCAGTAAGCAAACAGTAAAGTGGCTGTGGGAGATGGTTAAGCTCTCAGGCTGGGCTGTTGGGCCACATAGCCTGAGTGTAGATTTCATTATGTCGCAGACACATTTTAACGGGCAGTATGATGGAATATATTGGTATATATCTCCTTGTGTGAACAGCTTTCTTCTATTAATGGAGTGAGTCATTGTAGTATTTACAGCCCCATATGTGTCAAATATATTATAGTAACCTCTAGATATTCTGATGGTGTATGTTTTCTTTTGAAAAATAGATTATTCTAGATGGAAATTGGTGGAGCATGTAATGTTTTCCAGCAAATGATTATCTGTGTTGGTTGGGTGGTTGGATTGACGGTCGGACAGACAGATAGACAAAGAGACGGATTGATGGATGGATGCATGGATGGAGGGATGGATTGGTGCTTTTCCAACAGCAAACCCTGGATCAATCCGGATATAAAGACCCTCCTCAAGGAGAAGAAGAGGGTCTTTAGATCAGGAAACAAGGAGGAGCTGAGGACTGTGCAGAGGGAGCTGAGGAGGAAGATAAGGGAGGGGAAAAATGTCTACAGGACAAAGATGGAGGATCAGCTGCAGCAGAACAACATCAGCGGAGTCTGGAAGAGCCTCAAGGCCATGTCTGGCCACAAGGGGCCCAACCAACAGCCTGTGGGGGACCAACAGTGGGTGAATGATCTGAACTCATTCTTTAACAGATTTGATCAGCCTCTGTCTGTAAATATAATATTTCAGTTATTGTTGATTTTCTACTGTTTTTTATTGCTTATTTATAATACTTTTTATTTTCATTTTTTATTTTTATCTTGTCTTCTTCTACTATGTCTCTTGTGTGCACTTTACTCTACGCTGCTGTAAGCCTGCAAATTTCCCCGCTGCGGGACTAATAAAGGATTATCTTATCTTATCTTATATATAGGGATGGATGGACATATGGATATAGATGGATGAATGGATGGATGGATGCATGGATGGGTTGATGAATGGATGGATGAATGGGTTGATGGATAGATGGATGAATGGGTTGATGGATGGATGAATGGATGGATATACGGAGATAGTTGGATGAATGGATGGATATACGGAGATAGTTGGATGAATGGATGGATGGACATATGGATATAGATGGATGGATGGGTGGATGGATGGGTGGATGGATGGATATATGGAGATAAATGGATAGATGGATGGATGGATGAATGGGTTGATGGATGGATGGAGAGATAAATGGATGGGTGAATGGATATATGGAGATAGATGGATGGAGAGATAAATGGATGGGTGGATGGATATATGGAGATAGATGGATGGATAGATGGATGGAGAGATAAATGGATGGGTGTATGGATATATGGAGATAGAGGACTGATGTTTTGTTGATCCATCTATCCACCCCAACCTCCTCCCTCCACGATGGCTCTATGAAAACATCACCACACTTCCTACTTTGCTCCCGTTATATTTACCTTGCCCCCTAGAGGGCGCTGTCACTTGGGAGGGCAGTCTTGTCAAACAGTAACCTGGCGCCATAGCTTTTTCTAACACTGCCAGAAAAAAGACATTTGATCAGATAACTGGTACTGTACGCTTCTCAGGTGTTGAAATTCTCCTAAAGACTTGGCGTGAATTTTCAGGTAATCCAAATCATTAGGACCTACAGTACATAAGTCAATTTCTTTTAGTGTAGACATCATTTTTCTTTTAGTTTTTTTACATCATCTGGCTCTCAGTTCAGCCTCTCCTTTCCCAAAACAGGTTGACTGTCATGGCCAAAACCCAGACCGTCTGCTGGCTCAGTGATAGAGCAACATCAAACGGGGCTCACAGCCCATTTGATACGTCAAACCACGGTCTCCCCTGCCTCCTTCTGCTGAATAGTGTCTAGAGAGCACAAATACTATCAATAATCTCTCAAACCAAAAGAGGATTTGGCCCTTGGTTTAAGGCTAGGTAATTAGAAATGCGTTTAGGCTTTCAAAGGCCAGCTGCAAGTGGAGATCAGAGGCCTTTCTTAGCCGGTAAAGCTCTGTAAAGAAAATGTCAGGGGTGTCAAGATTCCCCTCTCTTTACCTGCTTTAAGCTTTCAGGCCATTTATATAAATACAGCCGTAACTCATCCCACATTCACTTTTATAATGACTGTAAATGATATACCTCTCTACACAGTGCCTCTTCAAAGCCGCTATTATTTTAAGGTGAAATAGAAGGTAAAGGAGAGGAGAGAAATCCTGCCTTTGAGCTTCTTTTCAGGGATTCCTTTGATCGAGGTCCATGTGTGTGCGTGGCTGTGTACATGCAGATGCATATGAATGTGTGCATGTGTCCGTGACAACAAAAACACCGTGTTCCCAAGAGCCAAAGACGTGTGATCAAGTGCAACCCTCTGAAGTATTTGAGAACGTGCGTGTGTTTGCACGTGTGTCAGAATGTGAGGCTGGAACTACAAGAAACAAGAAAGAAGAAAACTACCGCCAACGCAGCCACGCAGCCACCCAACTTTCCCCGCATCATTACCCGCTCCTTTGAATGTTTCATGCACGCAACGAACGCAGAGAAATGCAATTCATCACCTCTTCGCTCCACATCTCGGCCAAAAAAATATTCATGGGAATTCTTAATTATGTGAGAGTCACATTTTCCTGTTCATTTCCCCGAGAACAATATTCATGTTCTGATTACGCTTCCTGCAGTCGTCTACAGTTAAAGTGGCCCTATTATGCTTTTCCACTTTTTCCCTCTCCTTTAGTGTGTTATATATTTTTTTGTACATGTAAAAGGTAAGTAGAGTGTAAAACCTGAAGTCCACGCCTAAAAGGAGTTACCCTCCCCCTCAGAAGCTCCTGAGCTCCTGAAACGGCTCCACTGAATTCTCTCCTTCACTTCTGAAACTTTATGAGGTCACAATGTTACAAGAAGTGACGTAAAACTCCTTCCGGCTAGTTTGGCCCTCAAACAAACAAACGAGAGAGACGGAGCTGAAGCTCCAGAGGAAGAGTTTGTTGAAATGTGAAACGTTGACCAATCACAACAGAGCGGGCTAGCTGACCAATCAGAGCAGACTTTGCTTTCTGGAGGGAGGAGCAAGCGCTACAACGGAGCGTGTCAGAGAGAGGGTGAGAAGAGGTGCTGCAGGACAGCCAGGATGAGAAAAACAAGGAGGATTATGAGCATTAACGCATGTAAACATGTTGTAACTGTAACTTGAGATAAAAAATATGCACAATAGGGCCTGTTTAAGAAGCACATTCGACATCTGGCCCACTCTCCACGCATTCCACATGTTCGTCCCTGTTGCTCGGCCATACTGTCTGTTTGTCTTTGAACAGATTCGTGGCACGGCTAAAGCTGTGTATGTTCACTGCATGTCTAATATGTTTCGTGCTGTTTTGCATTCAGCCCAATGACCGACTAACCCCACAGCGGAAAATCATGTCACTCTTAGTAATTTAAAACACAATGTTGTGTTTCTCACCTCGCTGCTCGGCTCCCCATGCATGCATAAACAAATGCGTACACCTCATGAATTCTTTAGGGTGAAACAACATCGGCTTATCCGACAAAGCCCCTGGGGAGTTTTTGGTCTTTTCACGTATCAGGAAACACAGCGATTTCCTGTCGTTTTGGGTAATCCGATTGCTTGGCAGGCTTGACCTCCTCCTCACGCCGAGGTCACGAGGTCCTCTTCGAGTGTCGAGTCAGATTTGTCCGGTTTGGCCTTTAGTGGAAGCATGCACGCGCACACACACACACACACACACACAGACACACACACACACACACACACACACACACACGCACACACACACAACGCAAACAATGGACCACACGCATGGATAATAAAATACACTCGCACACAAGCCATGGGGGAAGCAGAGGGTAACGCCTCTCGACTAAGACAACACCTGGAGCAGCACAGCTGGCCTGATGAGGTCTGATGTGGCCTCGGACGTCTGAAACTCTGCATTGGCGATGGACTCGCTGAGCTCCCTTTCAGTGCGTCCTGCAGTGCTGAGGTCAGGCGGACCATCCAACTTCAGTCAAGGCTGAACCCTTGAAGAATTTTAAAGAAATCCTTTTTTGTTGTTGTTGCAATGCTCTTGCAATGTTTCGTGGAGCTGTGTGCATTAAATTCCCCTCGCTGTCTTTTTTCATCCTGCAGTGGCAGCTCAAAGTCTACATTACGGGAAAAGCCTCCAAGAAACTCAAACCAAAACTATCCTTCCTTGACTTTAGTGATATATTTGAACGATAACAATTGACTGACAATAGATCTACTATGTTAATACAATAAATGTTTCGACTAGGGCTGCCTCTCCGTGGAGAACTAGTCTACTAATTGGTCTTTTTGGTCTTAGTTGTCAACGGTCTTTAGTCATTTTTTTATGCTTTTTCATGCTGAATGATTTATTTCCATGACTTGTGGGCACAAACACAACATTTCAAGCGGTGCTTTTGTGTCAATGTGTTGTGGAGAAACTCAGTTTAACAGATCTGCCGAACAAATCTGACATCCACTAATCGATTAGTCAGTCCACTAAGCATTTCTTTGGTCGAGAATCCCTAGACTTGACATATGGCATATCATAAAACAAATGACAGTCCAAGGTCCCGGTCTTGAATCCGGCCTTCACGTTCCCGTTAAATTACATTTCACACACTAGACATATCAAATGCTCTCAGCTCTTAAATTTTAAGTGACTCTTCGAGAGCTGGTATTAATTAAGTGACCCTTCATCTGCTTTCATTGCTTCTATCTGCTTTTAATGCTCAAGCTCAAATTACATTTAAAAACTTTTATAACAATATCACTGCACATGCAAACCTAACGTGGCTAAAAAAATCGTGTCCCTGTGCAGGCACCTGATCTAGTACAAACAGAACCATGTCCTCTGTTTGTTTGATTTTGGACTCTAATCGCCCCTTTACACCTAAATAAGCTGAAGTGAAAGCAGTTAACGTGCTTACACACAAAAGAACTTGGGTCTAAGCTGGGGGTCTTGTTGCATAACCTACATTGTTATTTTATGTAACAAACGTAGCTATTTGAACTCAAACCCCAATCCTTCCTGAGCATATCCAAGTACTTTCGTTGTGTAAGAAGTGACTTTTATTTTGGAAAAGACACTATAGGAAAAGACACTATATGCATGTAATAAGTGGCGGCGGGTGCTATGGGCGTGGCTAAGGTTTGTGCGACACGACACGGACAACGACGGTTCCTAAAGACGTTAGCATAGATGCATCAATAGCGTCAGTTACATCAGAACTGGAAATCATTTAGACTTTTCTCAGTGGAAAAGATGTGCTTGAGTTTGTTTAACATGCAAAGAAAACTCTTGTTCCCTGTACTTACACCTGCAATGTTATGTAACCAGCTCCATACTTGAGCATGAAATATAACAAGAACAAAAAGTTACATTTTGTGATATCTTCTAACTAGATTTTCTGAACATTTTCTGCACTCTCTTCACTCTCATGTAAACTACCAGATCTAGTTTATATGCTAAGATATGGAAACTGCCCACACTTGGACTATACCCAATAGACCCGCCATGCACATACCGACCAGAAACACTGCACACTCAATCAAAAGATTCAGTGATTCAGTCACCTCTAAACTTTAAGCATTTTTTTCTTTCCCAGCAGCATCAGACACGACCCTGCGACTTAAAGTGGTGTGAATTCCATTAGGATATTCCACCCCCACCATCTTCTCCTCATCATTCTGATTATGATACGAGCTGAGGAGTTAATAAGCGTATTAATTACCTGTGTAGGAGACAAACCAGCTCCCAGAGCGAGCCCACAAAACAGCCCCATCCTCCCCCTTCCTCCCTTCCTCCCTTCCTCCCACACACGCCATCCACGGACCGTCGACGTTGTGTTTAAGTGAGCCATCATCATCCGACTGTCTCCAAGGTCAGCCGAGGCTCTGCTGTTAGCGTGCTACCTGCTACGGGGAAGTCTCTAAAGTGGCTCGGTAATGAGAATAATTATAATAGTACAAGGTCAAGCAGGACGACGGAGGAATCCACGGAGGAATCCACGTCCAGGAGACGTGGGAAGAGAGGAGATGGTTGTAATCCTCATGGAGACTGGATGTGATCACGGCTCGATACTTAAGTTTCCAATTATCTCTCTGTGAGAGAGTGGGGTTTCTGTTAGACGATGCACACACACACACACACACACACACACACACACACACACACACACACACACACACACACACACACACACACACACACACACACACACACACACACACACACACACACACACACACACACACACACGCATAAACCGACAAAGTCTTAAAGTGGCCCTATTATGCTTTTCCACTTCTTCCCTCTTCTTTAGTGTGTTATATATTTTTTATAGAGTATAAAACCTGAAGTCCACCTTAAAAGGAGTTACCCTCCCCCTCAGAAGCTCCTGAGCTGCCTGGAACAGCTCCATTGAATTCTCTCCTTCACCTCCGTAACTTTATGAGGTCATAACGTAACTTTATGAGGTCATAACGTAACTTTATGAGGTCATAACGTAACTTTATGAGGTCACAATGTTAAGGAAGTGACGTAAAACTCCTTCCGGCTAGTTTGGCCTCCAAACAAACAAAAGAGAGAGACAGAGCTGAAGCTCTGAAGGAGGAAGAGTTTGTTGAAATGTGAAACGTTGACCAATCACAACAGAGCGGGCTAGCTGACCAATCAGAGCAGACTTTGCTTTCTGGAGGGAGGAGCAAGCGCTACAACGGAGCGTGTCAGAGAGAGGGTGAGAAGAGGTGCTGCAGGACAGCCAGGATGAGAAAAACAAGGATGATTATGAGCATTAACGCATGTAGACATGTTGTAACATAAATACATGCACCCGGAAAATAGCATAATAGGGCCTGTTTAAACCTGTCTGGACATCTCTGAACAAAAAACCTCATAGATTCACTGGACGTGACTACATGTCTGCCACTCTCACCCACGCACTGAGCAACTATGTCATATCTTCTCCAAACTTCATCTTGGCTCTTAATGCATGCCGGGGTCATATAGGCTTCTGGCAGCGTGCTTCGGTGGAGGAAGCCCGAAAAGCACAAGTCCGGAGAGAAGAGCATCGGCTCAGAGTGTACAGCGTATACAGCCAGCAGGTCAGCACAGGCCAGCGCTCAGGAGACGCTCACAGTCCAAATAACAAGCAGAACAAACAGCAGCATTTCTATTCCTCAGCTGCAGACTTCCTCCTCTGAATGCTTATAGGAGCCGGTGTACATCAGTGCTGTCACGATGAGAGAATGTGTATCTATCACGAGGTGTAGCAGCCACGTTTCATCTGGTTTAACCCTTTGTTAAATTTGATCAAAATGACATAATCTAAATCAATTAAAGGGCATTTAAATGATCAAAGATGTATCTTTAGGAAAAAGCTACCAATGTTCTATTTGGTGTCTGAATCCGGGTCTGATGTCCAGATCTAAACGGCCAACGTCGTCTCTGGATCTCATCGCTGTGCTGACCTCCACCACCTTTATCCTGTACACAGAAACAGAAACGCTAGTTACCGCCTCACAGTTGCAGTTTACTGTTATCACTTCATTATTTAAAATCTATTAAACATGTGTGTGAATTTGTCATAATAAGCATATGAATGCTTGAGTTATGGCCACATTCAAATCCATTTATCTTTGAGTCACAGTGGATGTTTGTACCAAATTTGAAGAAATTACCTTTCAGGAGTTCTTGAGATATTGTGTTAACAAGAATGGATTAACAAGGACAACAATAAAACAAAGCACAACAGCATATGAAGTCTATAAGTCAGATTGTCTCTGTAAATTGCAAACATTAATACAGTACAACCATAATCCAAGCTACCTCAAACCAAGTCAAAACTAACTTCTGGATAATATGATAATATGATGCCTGACCTCATTTAACATAAACATATTTATATGTTTTTAATAACCCAATGCATAAAACATTGTGAATAATCAAACATATAGCTCTTATAAATAAAGCGCTGCTCTCATGTTTTATAGATAAGGTCTATTGTGAATTGGGTCACGATGGTTCAAACTATTGAAAATACAAACATCACCCAAAACTAGTCAGAACCACCAAGGTGCAGATTTTCCCCCAAAACCTTTAAGAAACCTGTCAAACAGTGCACAGTTGGGTCTCTGTGTTCTTTGGCCCTACGTGGAACAACACTTTCCCGTTCCAGTCCTGGCTCCAGTCCTGGCTCCAGTTTATCTGGACTGGGACACGCTGGGATGTTTTCATGCCGAGACCCTTTTTTGTTTTAGCTGTTTAACCCCCAAACTCTTGCAGTCTTCTGTCAACAGCTTCCTCCTTCTCTCTTTTTTTTTTGCGATCGATGTGTTTACGGCCTCTGGCGGCGACGTGGAATCTGCTGCTTGCAGAAAAAAAACATTCTGTGCAAACATCTCAGGAGCCAACTGAATCCATTAGGACGGCCCAGAACTGCTGTTTTATTCCAACTTCACGGAGCAAACAATAGTGTGACTGAGGAATTAGAGGCTGGGAGAAGAATCCGCTCCAAGCTTTTATCTCCAGGTTGTTGTGTGTGTGTGTGTGTGTGTGTGTGTGTGTGTGTGTGTGTGTGTGTGTGTGTGTGTGTGTGTGTGTGTGTGTGTGTGTGTGTGTGTGTGTGTGCGTCTGGATACGCTCACTCTCATTTGCATTCATGCGACAGAGCAGCGGCCGTAAAAGTGACACAGGCAGAGTAATGTAATGTAAGTAATAATGTACTGAATGGGTATATTTATATGAATGTCGCCAAGTGTGTGATGGTTAAAGGGCAAGAGTTACAGTGCCACTGTGTGTGTGTGTGTGTGTGTGTGTGTGTGTGTGTGTGTGTGTGTGTGTGTGTGTGTGTGTGTGTGTGTGTGTGTGTGTGTGTGTGTGTGTGTGAGAGGTTTATTTTCCTGCTTCATGAGGCCGCTGCACATCATCAGTGAAGTAAAAGACAGCGTTCTGGCATCTTTTACACTCCAATACACAGGAGAATAAATTCCCTCACAAGACCCTTTACACCCACACACACACACACACACACACACACACACACAATCTCTGTCTCTCTCTCTCACACACATGCACACAGCAGCATCCCTCTAAAAAAAGAAAAAGCATAAACATTAGGCAGGAAGAAGTTGCTGAGAAGTGAAAAGCCGTCTAAGCTGTTGATCCCGTTTGCTGCTTTGAATTATTTTCTTTTTCAGGAAATCTTCCCTTTCAATCTTTTTTTTTTCCACTGAGCGATGAGAGTGTGGCGAGGGAGGCTGGCGGAGCGGGAGTCTTATCTGTCGCGGGGCAGCGTAGCGTTCTCTGAAGCTCGGCAACACTCAGGTGCTTCATCTTGTGTGTCCTCTGCCAGAAAGCGTTAAACCCCTTATGAAACAGCGGGGCGGCGGGAACATGAAGTCACGCGAGGAAGAGCCGCCTGCTGAGACAGAATCTACCAGAGACGCGCTGACGCTGCACACACATGTCTAAACGTTGAGATATCTAGAGATCAGGCAGAGAGGTTTTGGCGAGTTTTTGGTCCAACAAGTCCTCCTGGATTTCCAAAACAATGTACGCTACACAAAAGTCACACATGAGATTGTTTTATTCGATGTGCGGCGTTATGGTTATGGTTAAAGGGGACATATCATGAAAGGAGAAACCCCATTGAGAGTCAATTTCCTGTTTCTGTGTCACATGGGTTTTACTGCCCCGCCCCTTTAGGAGACTAGCAGCAGGTTGTTAGCTGCTATGTTAATGCCCAAAATGTACTATATTGCCCTTTAAAGCTTGAATTTGTCTGCACGTATGATGAATTTCAGATCAATAATGGATCAAGTGACCACCTTTAATGAGAAAAGGTCTCACATGCGGTGACAATCACCCAGCTCTGTGGTGCGTTTTAGCTTCTTTCAGCTCATTTCTTTGGTTCACAACCACAGATTGACTATTTTTCTTTAGTCCGAAGCTGTTTTCAGCAAAAAAAGCTTTAAAAAAACGACCGTACAATGTCTTCTTGTCCCCAAAGACGGACACAGAAGTTAGCATACGTTGACCAGACGTCCAAGTTTGTCCATGATTGTCCTGGTTTCAATCTGAATCAGAATCAGAAGCTGTTTATTGCCAAGTACGTTACACATACAGTAAATTAACAAAACACAGTGGAATACCAAACACATCATTTAAAAATAGAAATAGATACTCCTGTTATGAATAAGTTCTAATGTTGCTCTTCATTTTCTTAATGTGTAAATAACTGTTTACTGACAACTTTAGAATATGTTAATGCAGGTTTAAAAAAAAAAAACAGAATGTTTGGAAGAGAAAACAAAGAGGGATGTAAAATTGGTCCCCAACACTTTTTCTTGTTGTCGGTCTCTTTTGGTCTGAGAGCCAAAACGGTAGATTTTGGTGAGGAAAAGAAAGAAAGAAAAACTCTCCAGTCTGACAAGGTTAACCCTGCTGTTGCTTTTTTAAAAAGCAGCCAGCAGCAGAACACTGAGGTTCAACTGTGCAGATCCCACTGAGAATAATGAGTAACGTTTAATTTGACATGTTCCACAAAGTAATTCTTTTTTTTTCATTTGTATATTTGTATCTATGTATTGTAACACATTTATATTTTCATTTTTACCTGCGTAGGGACCACAGATGTAAATGAGCATTCTTGCTAACTGATGTTCATTAGCGTGCTCTGTCCTTATCAAATAAATAAATAAATATCTGTGTGAGAAAGAAGTCAGAAATCGATTCCAAAGAGCACACACGATTCATTTAAGAGGGTTGAAGAGTGTAGCTCCCGTTTGCGTCTTATTTGAACATTTGACGGCTGTGGGGTTTTGGTATTTCACTAACCAGAGTTTGGATTTCTTTCAACATGAAAGCCTCTTTTCTTTTTTCCTCTTCTGCAGCCGGCAAACCCTACCGAGGGGAACAATGGTGGAAAGAGCAAAGTAAAGAGAAAAAAGTTACGAGGGCCGGAGAGAAAGAGAAAGAGAAGAGAAGGGAGAGAGAGAGAGAGAGAATGGGAAAAAGATGCATATCTGCCTTCAGAGGAGAAGCCTCCAAGGAGAGACCGGTTCTGCTCGTGTTATTGGAACCTGCCCGTGCTCATTTGAGAAGTTGCTAGGTGCCGCTGAGGGACGCTCGGAATTATGGGAGGAGAAAAAAAAAATATGCATGGTGAGATTGTGAACAAGCCCTTTGTGGGAGAATTCTTATCTGACTGGAAGAAGGGGGACCGAGACCCTGACAGATTCAGGGCACAGTGTGTGTGTGTGTGTGTGTGTGTGTGTGTGTGTGTGTGTGTGTGTGTGTGTGTGTGTGTGTTTCCTTTTTATTTGTCCTGTGAAATAGGACATGGGTAAAAAAGGGTTCCTACTCACCCCGTCTCGTGTCATTCTTTTCAAGGGCAGATGACCTATTTGGCTGGTGCTGAGGCCTTATTTAAAACACAAAACACACACACACAACACACACACACACACACACACACACACACACACACACACACACACACACACACACACACACACACACACACACACACACACACACACACACACACACACACACACACACACACACACACGCTGTAAGAGAAATCAGAGCGCTGGAGTAGATGGAATTTTTCTCTCCTATTCACACAGACTCTTCGGTCTGAAGGTAACCTTTCCCTTCCTCCCTTTATTTCCGTCTGTGTAGCAGCTTCTCCCCCACGCCGTTTCTCACCTCCTTTTCTCTCGCCGCACAAAAGGACACCTCGTTTAAAAAGGTGAGCCTGCAACGAGATGAAATTTAATCAGACAAGAGTGGACGTTCAACAGATCGCCAGAGGGAAGGAACAAACACGTTTCATTCTGCTTTATAAAAGCCGCCAAAAGGGGGGCGGCCCAACTCCACGGGAAAACGCCCGTGATCAAAACATTACTGTGACTGTCCGCTTCAAAGTAATAACCACTGACAAATTCAATTGCCTACTTTTCATGCCACTTGTGTCATCAAGTGTTTTGTGAGGCAACTAAAGTAGCGGGGAAATCGTTTACCGAGGCAGCGGACGGCCTGTGCAGTCAGCAAAAAAAGGTGACGGGTCATGAATTCTGTTTTCCACCAGGGGAGAGAAAAAAAACACTTCTGAGGGGATAAATGATAGAAGAGCCACGCTGGTCTTAAAGCCTGACGCGGTCAAAACACACCGTGTCTGTGTGTGTGTGTGTGTGTGTGTGTGTGTGTGTGTGTGTGTGTGTGTGTTTGTGTTCCTGAAAGGGCTGCATTCATGTGTTGTGGTTATGAACATGAACAGATTCAAATGAAACGTTGTGGTTATTGTGTTATTGTGTGTCTGCTTCTTACATGACTTTAAAAAGCTGGCTGCTTAACGTCAACACAACAAACACTAGTGCACCATTAGCTTAGAGGTGGTGCTTCAAAGTCATGTGACTTGTTGGTGTAGTTTATTTAAAGCCTAACGTTAGCTTTTTTTTTTTTCTTCTGGCAATTGCAATAACCTTTCAAAATTCATAAAAGTGGTGTTCATTAGTGAAGAGTATCTTGCTGAACACAACATGTAAGTATCATAGTGTGTTTCCTGCAGTTATACAAAATCCAACAGAAAAATTGTATTGATTTTTTTTTCTGAAAGGAACCAGTGCGATGAATATCTTTTTAAGTTTGCCTACAAAAATACGTCCTGCAGCACTCTGCTTGCTGATTAAAATCACTTTGAGGCACTTTTAACTGGTTGTGAGACAGTCAAAATGTAATACTGATGACCTTCAGAAGTAAACAAGACCATCAGAGAGAAGATTGGAAGTTTTCTATTTAGCTATTCTAAATGCTCGTCATCTGTGCCAACGGATCAGATTCAGCACAAAATCAAAAAGATGAAATCATGCCGGTTCACCAGGAACTCCTTCAGCTCAGGCTCCAGCGGGGCCTCCAGCGGGGCCTCCGGCAGCGACCCAGATCTGGCTCCTCCGATGCTTGGACTTGAAGACGGAAGCTCCATCAGGAGAAAAGATAGCAGCTCAGCCTCCGACAGCAGCGTCTCCTCCTTCGGCCCGGACCCGAGCTTCGCCTTGCTGCTCCGCCAGGATCCAAAAGCAAGACCACGTTCCTTGGATCAGAACTTATTGGCTCTGATTAAACCTCCTCTTGGGCTGCATGCATAGATTCTATTCAGTCAGAAAAGAGTGAAAAATGCCCATCCCAAGTTCTTTGAGCTCAAAATAACACTTTACGACTTCTTCTTTTATCCAACCAACAATCCAAAACTCAAAGACATTAAAGGACAATGGCAAGAAACAGAGAAAAGAAGCAAACAAAGAGTCACTTTTTCTTTCTAAACGTCTGTAATGACTCTCACTGGCTCTCTCATGCTACGATTCAGGGTCTGTGTGGAGCTTGGAAGCAA